>NW_020190280.1:0-22915 GCF_002263795.3 Bos taurus
ACATGATCAGTGCATGATCAGTCAGGTGACCAGTACATGGTTGCTACGTGATCATTGCATGATCACCCACTTGAGGAGAGCATGATAGCCACGTGATCAGTGCATGATCAGTCACGTGATCAGTACATGATCAGTCACGGGAACAGTGCATGATCATTTACGTGATCTGTGCATGATCATTCACGTGACCAGTATATGGTAGCGACGTGATCATTGCATGACCAGCCACGTGAGCAGTGCATGATAGCCACGTGATGTGTGCATGATCAGTCACGTGATCAGTGCATGATCAGCCACGTGATCAGTGCATGACCAGTCACGTGATTAGTGCATGATCAGCCACGTGATCAGTGCATGATCAATTACGTGATTAGTGCATGATCAGTCACGTGACCAGTACATGGTAGCTACATGATCATTGCATGATCAGCCACGTGATTAGTGCATGATCAGCCACGTGATCAGTGCATGATCAATTACGTGATTTGTGCATGATCAGTCACGTGACCAGTACATGGTAGCTACGTGATCATTGCATGATCAGCCACGTGATCAGTGCATGATCAGTCACGTGATCAGTGTATGATCAGCCACGTGATCAGTGCATGATCAATTACGTGATCAGTGCATGATAGTCACGTGACCAGTACATGGTAGCTACGTGATCATTACATGATCTGCCATGTGAACCTTGCATGATAGCAACGAGATCAGTGCATGATCAGTCACGTGATCAGTGCATGATCAGTCACGTGAACAGTGCATGATAAGTCACCTGATCAGTGTATGATCAATTACGTGCTCAGTGCATGATCACTCACGTGACCAGTACATGGTAGCTACGTGATCATTGCATGGTCAGCCACGTGAACAGTGCATGATAGCCGCGTGATCACTGCATGATCTGTCACATGATCAGTGTATGTTTATCCCACGTGATTAGTGCATGATAGCCACGTGATCAGTGCATGATCAGTCACGTGATACGTGTGTGATCAGCCACGTGATCAGTGCATGATGAGTCAGGTGATCAGTGCAGGATTAATTACGTGATCAGTGCATGATCAGTCACGTGACCAGTACATGGTTGCTACGTGATCATTGCATGATCAGCCACGTGAGCAGTGCATGATAGCCACGTGATCAGTGCATTGATCAGTCACGTGAATCAGTACATGATCAGTCAACTGAACAGTGCATGATCATTTACGTGATCTGAGCATGATCAGTCACGTGACCAGTATATGGTAGCTAGGTGAACATTGCATGACCCAGCCAGGTGAGAAGTGCATGATAGCCACGTGATGTGTGCATGATCAGGTACGTGAGCAGAGTATTGATCAGCCACGTGAATCAGTGCATGAGTGCCACGTGATCAGTGCATGATCAGTCACGGTGACAGGTGTGTGGTTAAGCCACTGTGAACAATGCATGTTCAGCCTACGTGATCAATGCATGATATCCACGTGATCAGTGCATGATCAGTTCCATGAACAGTGTGTGATCAGCCACGTGAGCAGTGCATGGTCAGACAGGTGAACAGTGTATGATCAGTCACGTGAACAGTATATGGTAGCTACGTGATCATTGCATGATCAGCCATGTGATCTGTGCATGATAGCCACGTGATCACTGCATGATAGCCACGTGATCAGTGCATGATCAGTCACGTGATCAGTGCATGATCAGCCACGTGATCAGTGCATGACGAGGCACGTGATCAGTAATGACCAGCCAAGTGATCAGTGCATGATAAGCCACGTGATCAGTGCATGATCAGTCACGTGATCAGTGCATGATCAGTCACGTTGATCAGTGTATGATTCAGCCAACGTGATCAGTGCCATGATCAGCCACATGACCAGTGCATGATCAATTACGTGGATCAGTGCATGATCATTCACGTGACCAGTACATGGTAGCTACGTGATCATTGCATGATCAGCCACGTGAGCAGTGCGTGATAGCCACGTGATCAGTGCATGATCAGCCACGTGATCAGTGCATGATCAGTCACGTGATCATGCATGGTCAGTCACGTGATCAGTGCATGATCATCCACGTGATCAGTGCATGTGGAGTCATGTAGTCAATGCATGATAGCGCCATAATCAGTGCACGATCAGTCCCGTGATGAGTGTATGATCAGCCAAGTGATCAGTGCAATATAGCTACGTGATCAGTGCATGATCAGTCACATGTTAAGTGCATGATCAGCCACGTCATCAGTGCATGATAGCCACGTGAGCAGTGCATACAATTACGTGGTCAGTGCATGCGCAATCACGTGATCAGTGCATGAGAGCCACGTGATCAGTGCATGATCATTCACGTGATAGGTGTGTGATCAGCGACGTGAACAGTGCACGCTCAGTCACGTGTTCAGGGCCTGCTGAGCTGCGTGATTACTGTCTGCTCATCTGCTTGACAATTGCCAGCTGAGCTGTACGATTCCTGTCTGTCATCTGCTTGACAATTGCCACCTGTGCTGCATAATTCCTGCCTGCTCATCTACTTGATTATTGCCAGCTGAGCAGCATGATTTCTCAGAGCTGAGTTCCATGATTATAGCCTGCTGACTGATTCCTGCCTACTCAGCTCTTTGTTCATTGCCTCCAGAGGCACATGATCAGTGTGTGACACCAAACATGATCAGCACATGATCAGTCACATGATGAATGCATGATAAGCCAGGTGATCAGTGCATGATCAATTACGTGGTCAGTGCAAGATCAGTCATGTGACCAGTACATGGTAGCTGCGTGATCACTGCATGATCAGCCACGTGAGCAGTGCATGATAGCCACGTGATCAGTGCATGATCAGTCACGTGATCTGTGCATGATCAGTCACGTGTTCAGTGCATGATCAGCCACGTGATCAGTGAATGATCAATTACGTGATCAGTGCATGGTCACTCACGGGACCAGAACATGGTAGCTACGTGATCATTACATGATCAGCCACGTGATCAGTGCATGATCAATTACGTGATCAGTGCATGATCAGTTACGTGAGCAGTGTAATGATCAGCCACGTGATCAGTGCATGGTCAGACACGTGAACAGTGTATGATTAGCCACGTGATCAGTGCATGATATCCAAGTGATCAGTGCTTGATCAATCACGTGATCAGTGTATGATCAGCCAGGTGAACAGTGCATGCTCAGTCACGTGATCAGGGACTGCTGAGCTGCGTGATTCCTGTCTGCTCATCTGCTTGACAATTGCCAGCTGAGCTGCACGATTCCTGCCTGTCATCTGCTTGACAATTGCCAGCTGTGCTGTGTAATTCCTGCCTGCTCAGCTGCTTGATTATTGCCAGCTGAGCAGCATGATTCCTCACAGCTGAGTTCCATGATTATTGCCTGCTGACTGTTTGATTCATGCCTACTCAGCTCTTTGTTTATTGCCTCCAGAGGCACATGATCAGTGTATGATAGCAAACATGCTCAGCGCATGATCAGTCACATGGTCAGCGCCATTAAGTCACGTGATCACTACATGATAGTCATGTGATCAGTCCATGCTCAGTCACGGTATCAGTGCATGATCAGCCACGTGATCAGTGCATGATAGCCACGTGATCATTGCATGATAGCCACGTGATCAGTGCATGATCAGCCAGGTGATCAGTGAATGATTGCTACGTGATCAGTTCATGATTAGTCACGTGATCTGTGCACGACCAGGCAGGTGATCAGTGTATGATCAGCCACGTGAACAGTGCTTGATAGCCACGTGATCAGTGCATGATCAGTCACCTGATGGGTGTATGATCTGTCACGTGACCGGTACATGGTAGCTACATGAGCATTGCATGATCAGCCACGTGAGTAGTGCATGATAGCCAGGTGATCAGTGCATGATCTGTGACGTGATCAGTGCATGATCAGTCATGTAATCTGTGCATGACCAGGCACGTGATCAGTGTATGACCAGCCATGTGATCAGTGCATTAAAGCCACGTGATCAGTGCATGATAAGTCACGTGATCAGTGCATGATCAGTTAAGTGATCAGTGCATGATCAGCCACATGATCAGTGCATGATCAATTACGTCATCAGTGCATGATCAGTCACGTGACCAGTACATGGTAGCTGCGTGATCAGTGTATGACCAGCCAAGTGATCAGTGCATGATAGCCACGTGATCAGTGCATGATCAGTCACGGGATCAGTGCATGATGAGCCACGTGATCAGTGCTGGATCAATTACATGATCAGTGCATGATCAGTCAGGTGACCAGTACATGGTTGCTACGTGATCATTGCATGATCACCCACTTGAGCAGAGCATGATAGCCACGTGATCAGTGCATGATCAGTCACGGGATCTGTACATGATCAGTCACGGGAACAGTGCATGATCATTTACGTGATCTGTGCATGATCATTCTCGTGACCAGTATATGGTAGCGACGTGATCATTGCATGACCAGCCACGTGAGCAGTGCATGATAGCCACGTGATGTGTGCATGATCAGTCACGTGATCAGTGCATGATCAGCCACGTGATCAGTGCATGACCAGTCACGTGATTAGTGCATGATCAGCCACGTGATCAGTGCATGATCAATTACGTGATTAGTGCATGATCAGTCACGTGACCAGTACATGGTAGCTACATGATCATTGCATGATCAGCCACGTGATCAGTGCATGATCAATTACGTGATTTGTGCATGATCAGTCACGTGACCAGTACATGGTAGCTACGTGATCATTGCATGATCAGCCACGTGATCAGTGCATGATCAGTCACGTGATCAGTGTATGATCAGCCACGTGATCAGTGCATGATCAATTACGTGATCAGTGCATGATAGTCACGTGACCAGTACATGGTAGCTACGTGATCATTACATGATCTGCCATGTGAACCTTGCATGATAGCAACGAGATCAGTGCATGATCAGTCACGTGATCAGTGCATGATCAGTCACGTGAACAGTGCATGATAAGTCACCTGATCAGTGTATGATCAATTACGTGCTCAGTGCATGATCACTCACGTGACCAGTACATGGTAGCTACGTGATCATTGCATGGTCAGCCACGTGAACAGTGCATGATAGCCGCGTGATCACTGCATGATCTGTCACATGATCAGTGTATGTTTATCCACGTGATTAGTGCATGATAGCCACGTGATCAGTGCATGATCAGTCACGGGATCAGTGCATGATGAGCCACGTGATCAGTGCTGGATCAATTACATGATCAGTGCATGATCAGTCAGGTGACCAGTACATGGTTGCTACGTGATCATTGCATGATCACCCACTTGAGCAGAGCATGATAGCCACGTGATCAGTGCATGATCAGTCACGGGATCTGTACATGATCAGTCACGGGAACAGTGCATGATCATTTACGTGATCTGTGCATGATCATTCTCGTGACCAGTATATGGTAGCGACGTGATCATTGCATGACCAGCCACGTGAGCAGTGCATGATAGCCACGTGATGTGTGCATGATCAGTCACGTGATCAGTGCATGATCAGCCACGTGATCAGTGCATGACCAGTCACGTGATTAGTGCATGATCAGCCACGTGATCAGTGCATGATCAATTACGTGATTAGTGCATGATCAGTCACGTGACCAGTACATGGTAGCTACATGATCATTGCATGATCAGCCACGTGATCAGTGCATGATCAATTACGTGATTTGTGCATGATCAGTCACGTGACCAGTACATGGTAGCTACGTGATCATTGCATGATCAGCCACGTGATCAGTGCATGATCAGTCACGTGATCAGTGTATGATCAGCCACGTGATCAGTGCATGATCAATTACGTGATCAGTGCATGATAGTCACGTGACCAGTACATGGTAGCTACGTGATCATTACATGATCTGCCATGTGAACCTTGCATGATAGCAACGAGATCAGTGCATGATCAGTCACGTGATCAGTGCATGATCAGTCACGTGAACAGTGCATGATAAGTCACCTGATCAGTGTATGATCAATTACGTGCTCAGTGCATGATCACTCACGTGACCAGTACATGGTAGCTACGTGATCATTGCATGGTCAGCCACGTGAACAGTGCATGATAGCCGCGTGATCACTGCATGATCTGTCACATGATCAGTGTATGTTTATCCACGTGATTAGTGCATGATAGCCACGTGATCAGTGCATGATCAGTCACGTGATACGTGTGTGATCAGCCACGTGATCAGTGCATGATGAGTCAGGTGATCAGTGCAGGATTAATTACGTGATCAGTGCATGATCAGTCACGTGACCAGTACATGGTTGCTACGTGATCATTGCATGATCAGCCACGTGAGCAGTGCATGATAGCCACGTGATCAGTGCATGATCAGTCACGTAATCAGTACATGATCAGTCAACTGAACAGTGCATGATCATTTACGTGATCTGAGCATGATCAGTCACGTGACCAGTATATGGTAGCTACGTGAACATTGCATGACCAGCCAGGTGAGAAGTGCATGATAGCCACGTGATGTGTGCATGATCAGGTACGTGAGCAGAGTATGATCAGCCACGTGATCAGTGCATGAGTGCCACGTGATCAGTGCATGATCAGTCACGTGACAGGTGTGTGGTAAGCCACGTGAACAATGCATGTTCAGCCACGTGATCAATGCATGATATCCACGTGATCAGTGCATGATCAGTTCCATGAACAGTGTGTGATCAGCCACGTGAGCAGTGCATGGTCAGACAGGTGAACAGTGTATGATCAGTCACGTGACCAGTATATGGTAGCTACGTGATCATTGCATGATCAGCCATGTGATCTGTGCATGATAGCCACGTGATCACTGCATGATAGCCACGTGATCAGTGCATGATCAGTCACGTGATCAGTGCATGATCAGCCACGTGATCAGTGCATGACGAGGCACGTGATCAGTATGACCAGCCAAGTGATCAGTGCATGATAGCCACGTGATCAGTGCATGATCAGTCACGTGATAAGTGCATGATCAGTCACGTGATCAGTGTATGATCAGCCACGTGATCAGTGCATGATCAGCCACATGACCAGTGCATGATCAATTACGTGATCAGTGCATGATCATTCACGTGACCAGTACATGGTAGCTACGTGATCATTGCATGATCAGCCACGTGAGCAGTGCGTGATAGCCACGTGATCAGTGCATGATCAGCCACGTGATCAGTGCATGATCAGTCACGTGATCAGTGCATGGTCAGTCACGTGATCAGTGCATGATCATCCACGTGATCAGTGCAGGTGGAGTCATGTAGTCAATGCCTGATAGCGCCATAATCAGTGCACGATCAGTCCCGTGATGAGTGTATGATCAGCCAAGTGATCAGTGCAAGATAGCTACGTGATCAGTGCATGATCAGTCACATGAAAAGTGCATGATCAGCCACGTCATCAGTGCATGATAGCCACGTGAGCAGTGCATACAATTACGTGGTCAGTGCATGCGCAATCACGTGATCAGTGCATGATCATTCACGTGATAGGTGTGTGATCAGCGACGTGAACAGTGCATGCTCAGTCACGTGTTCAGGGCCTGCTGAGCTGCGTGATTACTGTCTGCTCATCTGCTTGACAATTGCCAGCTGAGCTGTACGATTCCTGTCTGTCATCTCCTTGACAATTGCCACCTGTGCTGCATAATTCCTGCCTGCTCATCTACTTGATTATTGCCAGCTGAGCAGCATGATTTCTCAGAGCTGAGTTCCATGATTATAGCCTGCTGACTGATTCCTGCCTACTCAGCTCTTTGTTCATTGCCTCCAGATGCACATGATCAGTGTGTGACACCAAACATGATCAGCACATGATCAGTCACATGATGAATGCATGATAAGCCAGGTGATCAGTGCATGATCAATTACGTGATCAGTGCATGATCAGTCATGTGACCAGTACATGGTAGCTGCGTGATCACTGCATGATCAGCCACGTGAGCAGTGCATGATAGCCACGTGATCAGTGCATGATCAGTCACGTGATCTGTGCATGATCAGTCACGTGTTCAGTGCATGATCAGCCACGTGATCAGTGAATGATCAATTACGTGATCAGTGCATGATCACTCACGGGACCAGTACATGGTAGCTACGTGATCATTACATGATCAGCCACGTGATCAGTGCATGATCAATTACGTGATCAGTGCATGATCAGTTACGTGAGCAGTGTATGATCAGCCACGTGATCAGTGCATGGTCAGACACGTGAACAGTGTATGATTAGCCACGTGATCAGTGCATGATATCCAAGTGATCAGTGCTTGATCAATCACGTGATCAGTGTATGATCAGCCAGGTGAACAGTGCATGCTCAGTCACGTGATCAGGGACTGCTGAGCTGCACGATTCCTGCCTGTCATCTGCTTGACAATTGCCAGCTGTGCTGTGTAATTCCTGCCTGCTCAGCTGCTTGATTATTGCCAGCTGAGCAGCATGATTCCTCACAGCTGAGTTCCATGATTATTGCCTGCTGACTGTTTGATTCATGCCTACTCAGCTCTTTGTTTATTGCCTCCAGAGGCACATGATCAGTGTATGATAGCAAACATGCTCAGCGCATGATCAGTCACATGGTCAGCGCCATTAAGTCACGTGATCACTACATGATAGTCATGTGATCAGTCCATGCTCAGTCACGGTATCAGTGCATGATCAGCCACGTGATCAGTGCATGATAGCCACGTGATCATTGCATGATAGCCACGTGATCAGTGCATGATCAGCCAGGTGATCAGTGAATGATTGCTACGTGATCAGTTCATGATTAGTCACGTGATCTGTGCATGACCAGGCAGGTGATCAGTGTATGATCAGCCACGTGAACAGTGCATGATAGCCACGTGATCAGTGCATGATCAGTCACCTGATGGGTGTATGATCTGTCACGTGACCGGTACATGGTAGCTACATGATCATTGCATGATCAGCCACGTGAGTAGTGCATGATAGCCAGGTGATCAGTGCATGATCTGTGACGTGATCAGTGCATGATCAGTCATGTAATCTGTGCATGACCAGGCACGTGATCAGTGTATGACCAGCCATGTGATCAGTGCATTAAAGCCACGTGATCAGTGCATGATAAGTCACGTGATCAGTGCATGATCAGTTAAGTGATCAGTGCATGATCAGCCACATGATCAGTGCATGATCAATTACGTCATCAGTGCATGATCAGTCACGTGACGAGTACATGGTAGCTGCGTGATCAGTGTATGACCAGCCAAGTGATCAGTGCATGATAGCCACGTGATCAGTGCATGATCAGTCACGGGATCAGTGCATGATGAGCCACGTGATCAGTGCTGGATCAATTACATGATCAGTGCATGATCATTCAGGTGACCAGTACATGGTTGCTACGTGATCATTGCATGATCACCCACTTGAGGAGAGCATTATAGCCACGTGATCAGTGCATGATCAGTCACGTGATCAGTACATGATCAGTCACGGGAACAGTGCATGATCATTTACGTGATCTGTGCATGATCATTCACGTGACCAGTATATGGTAGCGACGTGATCATTGCATGACCAGCCACGTGAGCAGTGCATGATAGCCACGTGATGTGTGCATGATCAGTCACGTGATCAGTGCATGATCAGCCACGTGATCAGTGCATGACCAGTCACGTGATTAGTGCATGATCAGCCACGTGATCAGTGCATGATCAATTATGTGATTAGTGCATGATCAGTCACGTGACCAGTACATGGTAGCTACATGATCATTGCATGATCAGCCACGTGATCAGTGCATGATCAATTACGTGATTAGTGCATGATCAGTCACGTGACCAGTACATGGTAGCTACGTGATCATTGCATGATCAGCCACGTGATCAGTGCATGATCAGTCACGTGATCAGTGTATGATCAGCCACGTGATCAGTGCATGATCAATTACGTGATCAGTGCATGATAGTCACGTGACCAGTACATGGTAGCTACGTGATCATTACATGATCTGCCATGTGAACCTTGCATGATAGCAACGAGATCAGTGCATGATCAGTCACGTGATCAGTGCATGATCAGTCACGTGAACAGTGCATGATAAGTCACCTGATCAGTGTATGATCAATTACGTGCTCAGTGCATGATCACTCACGTGACCAGTACATGGCAGCTACGTGATCATTGCATGGTCAGCCACGTGAGCAGTGCATGATAGCCGCGTGATCACTGCATGATCTGTCACATGATCAGTGTATGTTTATCCACGTGATTAGTGCATGATAGCCACGTGATCAGTGCATGATCAGTCACGTGATACGTGTGTGATCAGCCACGTGATCAGTGCATGATGAGTCAGGTGATCAGTGCAGGATTAATTACGTGATCAGTGCATGATCAGTCACGTGATCAGTGCATGATCAGCCACATGACCAGTGCATGATGAATTACGTGATCAGTGCATGATCATTCACGTGACCAGTACATGGTAGCTACGTGATCATTGCATGATCAGCCACGTGAGCAGTGCGTGATAGCCACGTGATCAGTGCATGATCAGCAACGTGATCAGTGCATGATCAGTCACGTGATCAGTGCATGGTCAGTCACGTGATCAGTGCATGATCATCCACGTGATCAGTGCAGGTGGAGTCATGTAGTCAATGCCTGATAGCGCCATAATCAGTGCACGATCAGTCCCGTGATGAGTGTATGATCAGCCAAGTGATCAGTGCAAGGTAGCTACGTGATCAGTGCATGATCAGTCACATGAAAAGTGCATGATCAGCCACGTCATCAGTGCATGATAGCCACGTGAGCAGTGCATACAATTACGTGGTCAGTGCATGCGCAATCACGTGATCAGTGCATGAGAGCCACGTGATCAGTGCATGATCATTCACGTGATAGGTGTGTGATCAGCGACGTGAACAGTGCATGCTCAGTCACGTGTTCAGGGCCTGCTGAGCTGCGTGATTACTGTCTGCTCATCTGCTTGACAATTGCCAGCTGAGCTGTACGATTCCTGTCTGTCATCTCCTTGACAATTGCCACCTGTGCTGCATAATTCCTGCCTGCTCATCTACTTGATTATTGCCAGCTGAGCAGCATGATTTCTCAGAGCTGAGTTCCATGATTATAGCCTGCTGACTGATTCCTGCCTACTCAGCTCTTTGTTCATTGCCTCCAGATGCACATGATCAGTGTGTGACACCAAACATGATCAGCACATGATCAGTCACATGATGAATGCATGATAAGCCAGGTGATCAGTGCATGATCAATTACGTGATTAGTGCATGATCAGTCACGTGACCAGTACATGGTAGCTACATGATCATTGCATGATCAGCCACGTGATCAGTGCATGATCAATTACGTGATTTGTGCATGATCAGTCACGTGACCAGTACATGGTAGCTACGTGATCATTGCATGATCAGCCACGTGATCAGTGCATGATCAGTCACGTGATCAGTGTATGATCAGCCACGTGATCAGTGCATGATCAATTACGTGATCAGTGCATGATAGTCACGTGACCAGTACATGGTAGCTACGTGATCATTACATGATCTGCCATGTGAACCTTGCATGATAGCAACGAGATCAGTGCATGATCAGTCACGTGATCAGTGCATGATCAGTCACGTGAACAGTGCATGATAAGTCACCTGATCAGTGTATGATCAATTACGTGCTCAGTGCATGATCACTCACGTGACCAGTACATGGTAGCTACGTGATCATTGCATGGTCAGCCACGTGAACAGTGCATGATAGCCGCGTGATCACTGCATGATCTGTCACATGATCAGTGTATGTTTATCCACGTGATTAGTGCATGATAGCCACGTGATCAGTGCATGATCAGTCACGGGATCAGTGCATGATGAGCCACGTGATCAGTGCTGAATCAATTACATGATCAGTGCATGATCAGTCAGGTGACCAGTACATGGTTGCTACGTGATCATTGCATGATCACCCACTTGAGCAGAGCATGATAGCCACGTGATCAGTGCATGATCAGTCACGGGATCTGTACATGATCAGTCACGGGAACAGTGCATGATCATTTACGTGATCTGTGCATGATCATTCTCGTGACCAGTATATGGTAGCGACGTGATCATTGCATGACCAGCCACGTGAGCAGTGCATGATAGCCACGTGATGTGTGCATGATCAGTCACGTGATCAGTGCATGATCAGCCACGTGATCAGTGCATGACCAGTCACGTGATTAGTGCATGATCAGCCACGTGATCAGTGCATGATCAATTACGTGATTAGTGCATGATCAGTCACGTGACCAGTACATGGTAGCTACATGATCATTGCATGATCAGCCACGTGATCAGTGCATGATCAATTACGTGATTTGTGCATGATCAGTCACGTGACCAGTACATGGTAGCTACGTGATCATTGCATGATCAGCCACGTGATCAGTGCATGATCAGTCACGTGATCAGTGTATGATCAGCCACGTGATCAGTGCATGATCAATTACGTGATCAGTGCATGATAGTCACGTGACCAGTACATGGTAGCTACGTGATCATTACATGATCTGCCATGTGAACCTTGCATGATAGCAACGAGATCAGTGCATGATCAGTCACGTGATCAGTGCATGATCAGTCACGTGAACAGTGCATGATAAGTCACCTGATCAGTGTATGATCAATTACGTGCTCAGTGCATGATCACTCACGTGACCAGTACATGGTAGCTACGTGATCATTGCATGGTCAGCCACGTGAACAGTGCATGATAGCCGCGTGATCACTGCATGATCTGTCACATGATCAGTGTATGTTTATCCACGTGATTAGTGCATGATAGCCACGTGATCAGTGCATGATCAGTCACGTGATACGTGTGTGATCAGCCACGTGATCAGTGCATGATGAGTCAGGTGATCAGTGCAGGATTAATTACGTGATCAGTGCATGATCAGTCACGTGACCAGTACATGGTTGCTACGTGATCATTGCATGATCAGCCACGTGAGCAGTGCATGATAGCCACGTGATCAGTGCATGATCAGTCACGTAATCAGTACATGATCAGTCAACTGAACAGTGCATGATCATTTACGTGATCTGAGCATGATCAGTCACGTGACCAGTATATGGTAGCTACGTGAACATTGCATGACCAGCCAGGTGAGAAGTGCATGATAGCCACGTGATGTGTGCATGATCAGGTACGTGAGCAGAGTATGATCAGCCACGTGATCAGTGCATGAGTGCCACGTGATCAGTGCATGATCAGTCACGTGACAGGTGTGTGGTAAGCCACGTGAACAATGCATGTTCAGCCACGTGATCAATGCATGATATCCACGTGATCAGTGCATGATCAGTTCCATGAACAGTGTGTGATCAGCCACGTGAGCAGTGCATGGTCAGACAGGTGAACAGTGTATGATCAGTCACGTGACCAGTATATGGTAGCTACGTGATCATTGCATGATCAGCCATGTGATCTGTGCATGATAGCCACGTGATCACTGCATGATAGCCACGTGATCAGTGCATGATCAGTCACGTGATCAGTGCATGATCAGCCACGTGATCAGTGCATGACGAGGCACGTGATCAGTATGACCAGCCAAGTGATCAGTGCATGATAGCCACGTGATCAGTGCATGATCAGTCACGTGATAAGTGCATGATCAGTCACGTGATCAGTGTATGATCAGCCACGTGATCAGTGCATGATCAGCCACATGACCAGTGCATGATCAATTACGTGATCAGTGCATGATCATTCACGTGACCAGTACATGGTAGCTACGTGATCATTGCATGATCAGCCACGTGAGCAGTGCGTGATAGCCACGTGATCAGTGCATGATCAGCCACGTGATCAGTGCATGATCAGTCACGTGATCAGTGCATGGTCAGTCACGTGATCAGTGCATGATCATCCACGTGATCAGTGCAGGTGGAGTCATGTAGTCAATGCCTGATAGCGCCATAATCAGTGCACGATCAGTCCCGTGATGAGTGTATGATCAGCCAAGTGATCAGTGCAAGATAGCTACGTGATCAGTGCATGATCAGTCACATGAAAAGTGCATGATCAGCCACGTCATCAGTGCATGATAGCCACGTGAGCAGTGCATACAATTACGTGGTCAGTGCATGCGCAATCACGTGATCAGTGCATGATCATTCACGTGATAGGTGTGTGATCAGCGACGTGAACAGTGCATGCTCAGTCACGTGTTCAGGGCCTGCTGAGCTGCGTGATTACTGTCTGCTCATCTGCTTGACAATTGCCAGCTGAGCTGTACGATTCCTGTCTGTCATCTCCTTGACAATTGCCACCTGTGCTGCATAATTCCTGCCTGCTCATCTACTTGATTATTGCCAGCTGAGCAGCATGATTTCTCAGAGCTGAGTTCCATGATTATAGCCTGCTGACTGATTCCTGCCTACTCAGCTCTTTGTTCATTGCCTCCAGATGCACATGATCAGTGTGTGACACCAAACATGATCAGCACATGATCAGTCACATGATGAATGCATGATAAGCCAGGTGATCAGTGCATGATCAATTACGTGATCAGTGCATGATCAGTCATGTGACCAGTACATGGTAGCTGCGTGATCACTGCATGATCAGCCACGTGAGCAGTGCATGATAGCCACGTGATCAGTGCATGATCAGTCACGTGATCTGTGCATGATCAGTCACGTGTTCAGTGCATGATCAGCCACGTGATCAGTGAATGATCAATTACGTGATCAGTGCATGATCACTCACGGGACCAGTACATGGTAGCTACGTGATCATTACATGATCAGCCACGTGATCAGTGCATGATCAATTACGTGATCAGTGCATGATCAGTTACGTGAGCAGTGTATGATCAGCCACGTGATCAGTGCATGGTCAGACACGTGAACAGTGTATGATTAGCCACGTGATCAGTGCATGATATCCAAGTGATCAGTGCTTGATCAATCACGTGATCAGTGTATGATCAGCCAGGTGAACAGTGCATGCTCAGTCACGTGATCAGGGACTGCTGAGCTGCACGATTCCTGCCTGTCATCTGCTTGACAATTGCCAGCTGTGCTGTGTAATTCCTGCCTGCTCAGCTGCTTGATTATTGCCAGCTGAGCAGCATGATTCCTCACAGCTGAGTTCCATGATTATTGCCTGCTGACTGTTTGATTCATGCCTACTCAGCTCTTTGTTTATTGCCTCCAGAGGCACATGATCAGTGTATGATAGCAAACATGCTCAGCGCATGATCAGTCACATGGTCAGCGCCATTAAGTCACGTGATCACTACATGATAGTCATGTGATCAGTCCATGCTCAGTCACGGTATCAGTGCATGATCAGCCACGTGATCAGTGCATGATAGCCACGTGATCATTGCATGATAGCCACGTGATCAGTGCATGATCAGCCAGGTGATCAGTGAATGATTGCTACGTGATCAGTTCATGATTAGTCACGTGATCTGTGCATGACCAGGCAGGTGATCAGTGTATGATCAGCCACGTGAACAGTGCATGATAGCCACGTGATCAGTGCATGATCAGTCACCTGATGGGTGTATGATCTGTCACGTGACCGGTACATGGTAGCTACATGATCATTGCATGATCAGCCACGTGAGTAGTGCATGATAGCCAGGTGATCAGTGCATGATCTGTGACGTGATCAGTGCATGATCAGTCATGTAATCTGTGCATGACCAGGCACGTGATCAGTGTATGACCAGCCATGTGATCAGTGCATTAAAGCCACGTGATCAGTGCATGATAAGTCACGTGATCAGTGCATGATCAGTTAAGTGATCAGTGCATGATCAGCCACATGATCAGTGCATGATCAATTACGTCATCAGTGCATGATCAGTCACGTGACGAGTACATGGTAGCTGCGTGATCAGTGTATGACCAGCCAAGTGATCAGTGCATGATAGCCACGTGATCAGTGCATGATCAGTCACGGGATCAGTGCATGATGAGCCACGTGATCAGTGCTGGATCAATTACATGATCAGTGCATGATCATTCAGGTGACCAGTATATGGTGGCTACGTGATCATTGCATGATCACCCACTTGAGGAGAGCATGATAGCCACGTGATCAGTGCATGATCAGTCACGTGATCAGTACATGATCAGTCACGGGAACAGTGCATGATCATTTACGTGATCTGTGCATGATCAGTCACGTGACCAGTATATGGTAGCTACGTGATCATTGCATGACCAGCCACGTGAGCAGTGCATGATAGCCACGTGATGTGTGCATGATCAGTCACGTGATCAGTGCATGATCAGCCACGTGATCAGTGCATGACCAGTCACGTGATTAGTGCATGATCAGCCACGTGATCAGTGCATGATCAATTACGTGATTAGTGCATGATCAGTCACGTGACCAGTACATGGTAGCTACGTGATCATTGCATGATCAGCCACGTGATCAGTGCATGATCAGTCACGTGATCAGTGTATGATCAGCCACGTGATCAGTGCATGATCAATTACGTGATCAGTGCATGATAGTCACGTGACCAGTACATGGTAGCTACGTGATCATTACATGATCAGCCATGTGAACCTTGCATGAGAGCAACGAGATCAGTGCATGATCAGTCACGTGATCAGTGCATGATCAGTCACGTGAACAGTGCATGATAAGTCACCTGATCAGTGTATGATCAATTACGTGCTCAGTGCATGATCACTCACGTGACCAGTACATGGTAGCTACGTGATCATTGCATGGTCAGCCACGTGAGCAGTGCATGATAGCCGCGTGATCACTGCATGATCTGTCACATGATCAGTGTATGTTTATCCACGTGATTAGTGCATGATAGCCACGTGATCAGTGCATGATCAGTCACGTGATACGTGTGTGATCAGCCACGTGATCAGTGCATGATGAGTCAGGTGATCAGTGCAGGATTAATTACGTGATCAGTGCATGATCAGTCACGTGACCAGTACATGGTTGCTACGTGATCATTGCATGATCAGCCACGTGAGCAGTGCATGATAGCCACGTGAGCAGTGCATGATCAGTCACATGATCAGTACATGATCAGTCAACTGAACAGTGCATGATCATTTACGTGATCTGAGCATGATCAGTCACGTGACCAGTATATGGTAGCTACGTGAACATTGCATGAACAGCCAGGTGAGAAGTGCATGATAGCCACGTGATGTGTGCATGATCAGTTACGTGAGCAGAGTATGATCAGCCACGTGATCAGTGCATGAGTGCCACGTGATCAGTGCATGATCAGTCATGTGACAGGTGTGTGGTAAGCCACGTGAACAATGCATGTTCAGCCACGTGATCAATGCATGATATCCACGTGATCAGTGCATGATCAGTTACATGAACAGTGTGTGATCAGCCACGTGAGCAGTGCATGGTCAGACAGGTGAACAGTGTATGATCAGTCACGTGACCAGTATATGGTAGCTACGTGATCATTGCATGATCAGCCATGTGATCTGTGCATGATAGCCACGTGATCACTGCATGATAGCCACTTGATCAGTGCATGATCAGTCACGTGATCAGTGCATGATCAGCCACGTGATCAGTGCATGACGAGGCACGTGATCAGTATGACCAGCCAAGTGATCAGTGCATGATAGCCACGTGATCAGTGCATGATCAGTCACGTGATCAGTGCATGATCAGTCACGTGATCAGTGTATGATCAGCCACGTGATCAGTGCATGATCAGTCACGTGATCAGTGCATGATCAGTCACGTGTTCAGTGCATGATCAGCCACGTGATCAGTGCATGTGGAGTCATGTAGTCAATGCATGATAGCGCCATAATCAGTGCACGATCAGTCCCGTGATGAGTGTATGATCAGCCAAGTGATCAGTGCAAGATAGCTACGTGATCAGTGCATGATCAGTCACATGATAAGTGCATGATCAGCCACGTCATCAGTGCATGATAGCCACGTGAGCAGTGCATACAATTACGTGGTCAGTGCATGAGCAATCACGTGATCAGTGCATGAGAGCCACGTGATCAGTGCATGATCATTCACGTGATAGGTGTGTGATCAGCGACGTGAACAGTGCATGCTCAGTCACGTGTTCAGGGCCTGCTGAGCTGCGTGATTACTGTCTGCTCATCTGCTTGACAATTGCCAGCTGAGCTGTACGATTCCTGTCTGTCATCTCCTTGACAATTGCCACCTGTGCTGCATAATTCCTGCCTGCTCATCTACTTGATTATTGCCAGCTGAGCAGCATGATTTCTCAGAGCTGAGTTCCATGATTATAGCCTGCTGACTGATTCCTGCCTACTCAGCTCTTTGTTCATTGCCTCCAGATGCACATGATCAGTGTGTGACACCAAACATGATCAGCACATGATCAGTCACATGATGAATGCATGATAAGCCAGGTGATCAGTGCATGATCAATTACGTGATCAGTGCATGATCAGTCATGTGACCAGTACATGGTAGCTGCGTGATCACTGCATGATCAGCCACGTGAGCAGTGCATGATAGCCACGTGATCAGTGCATGATCAGTCACGTGATCTGTGCATGATCAGTCACGTGTTCAGTGCATGATCAGCCACGTGATCAGTGAATGATCAATTACGTGATCAGTGCATGATCACTCACGGGACCAGTACATGGTAGCTACGTGATCATTACATGATCAGCCACGTGATCAGTGCATGATCAATTACGTGATCAGTGTATGATCAGTTACGTGAGCAGTGTATGATCAGCCACGTGATCAGTGCATGGTCAGACACGTGAACAGTGTATGATTAGCCACGTGATCAGTGCATGATATCCAAGTGATCAGTGCTTGATCAATCAAGTGATCAGTGTATGATCAGCCAGGTGAACAGTGCATGCTCAGTCACGTGATCAGGGACTGCTGAGCTGCGTGATTCCTGTCTGCTCATCTGCTTGACAATTGCCAGCTGAGCTGCACGATTCCTGCCTGTCATCTGCTTGACAATTGCCAGCTGTGCTGTGTAATTCCTGCCTGCTCAGCTGCTTGATTATTGCCAGCTGAGCAGCATGATTCCTCACAGCTGAGTTCCATGATTATTGCCTGCTGACTGTTTGATTCATGCCTACTCAGCTCTTTGTTTATTGCCTCCAGAGGCACATGATCAGTGTATGATAGCAAACATGCTCAGCGCATGATCAGTCACATGGTCAGCGCCATTAAGTCACGTGATCACTACATGATAGTCATGTGATCAGTCCATGCTCAGTCACGGTATCAGTGCATGATCAGCCACGTGATCAGTGCATGATAGCCACGTGATCATTGCATGATAGCCACGTGATCAGTGCATGATCAGCCAGGTGATCAGTGAATGATTGCTACGTGATCAGTTCATGATTAGTCACGTGATCTGTGCATGACAGGCAGGTGATCAGTGTATGATCAGCCACGTGAACAGTGCTTGATAGCCACGTGATCAGTGCATGATCAGTCACCTGATGGGTGTATGATCTGTCACGTGACCGGGTACATGGTAGCTACATGATCATTGCATGATCAGCCACGTGAGTAGTGCATGATAGCCAGGTGATCAGTGCATGATCTGTGACGTGATCAGTGCATGATCAGTCATGTAATCTGTGCATGACCAGGCACGTGATCAGTGTATGACCAGCCATGTTGATCAGTGCATTAAAGCCACGTGATCAGTGCATGATAAGTCACGTGATCAGTGCATGATCAGTTAAGTGATCAGTGCATGATCAGCCACATGATCAGTGCATGATCAATTACGTCATCAGTGCATGATCAGTCACGTGACCAGTACATGGTAGCTGCGTGATCAGTGTATGACCAGCCAAGTGATCAGTGCATGATAGCCACGTGATCAGTGCATGATCAGTCACGGGATCAGTGCATGATGAGCCACGTGATCAGTGCTGGATCAATTACATGATCAGTGCATGATCAGTCAGGTGACCAGTACATGGTTGCTACGTGATCATTGCATGATCACCCACTTGAGAGAGCATGATAGCCACGTGATCAGTGCATGATCAGTCACGTGATCAGTACATGATCAGTCACGGGAACAGTGCATGATCATTTACGTGATCTGTGCATGATCATTCACGTGACCAGTATATGGTAGCGACGTGATCATTGCATGACCAGCCACGTGAGCAGTGCATGATAGCCACGTGATGTGTGCATGATCAGTCACGTGATCAGTGCATGATCAGCCACGTGAATCAGTGCCATGACCAGTCACGTGATTAGTGCATGATCAGCCACGTGATCAGTGCATGATCAATTACGTGATTAGTGCATGATCAGTCACGTGACCAGTACATGGTAGCTACATGATCATTGCATGATCAGCCACGTGATCAGTGCATGATCAATACGTGATAGTGCATGATCATCACGTGACAGTACATGGTAGCTACGTGATCATTGCATGATCAGCCACGTGTCAGTGCATGATCAGTCACGTGATCAGTGTATGATCAGCCACTGTCAGTGCCATGATCAATTACGTGATCAGTGCATGATAGTCACGTGACCAGTACATGGTAGCTACGTGATCATTACATGATCAGCCATGTGAACCTTGCATGAGAGCAACGAGATCAGTGCATGATCAGTCACGTGATCAGTGCATGATCAGTTCACGTGAACAGTGCATGATAAGTCACCTGATCAGTGTATGATCATTACGTGCTCAGTGCAATGATCACTTCACGTGACCAGTACATGGTAGCTACGTGATCATTGCATGGTCAGCCACGTGGAGCAGTGCATGATGAGCCGCGGGATCACTGCATGGATCTGTCACATGATCCAGGTATGTTATCCACGGTGATTAGTGGCATGAATAACCACGTGATCCAGTGGCATGATCAGTCACGTTGATACGGTGTGACAGCCACGTGATCAGTGCATGATGATGTCAGGTGATCAGTGCAGGATTAATTACGTGATCAGTGCATGATCAGTCACGTGACCAGTACATGGTTGCTACGTGATCATTGCATGATCAGCCACGTGAGCAGTGCATGATAGCCACGTGATCAGTGCATGATCAGTCACCGTGATCAGTACATGATCAGTCAACTGAACAGTGCATGATCATTTACGTGATCTGAGCATGATCAGTCACGTGACCCAGTATATGGTAGCTACGTGAACATTGCATGACCAGCCAGGTGAGAAGTGCATGATAGCCACGTGATGTGTGCATGATCAGTTACGTGAGCAGAGTATGATCAGCCACGTGATCAGTGCATGAGTGCCACGTGATCAGTGCATGATCAGTCACGTGACAGGTGTGTGGTAAGCCACGTGAACAATGCATGTTCAGCCACGTGATCAATGCATGATATCCACGTGATCAGTGCATGATCAGTTCCATGAACAGTGTGTGATCAGCCACGTGAGCAGTGCATGGTCAGACAGGTGAACAGTGTATGATCAGTCACGTGACCAGTATATGGTAGCTACGTGATCATTGCATGATCAGCCATGTGATCTGTGCATGATAGCCACGTGATCACTGCTGATAGCACGGATCATGCATGATCATCACGTGATCAGTGCATGATCAGCCACGTGATCATGCATGACGAGGCACGTGATCAGTATGACCAGCCAAGTGATCAGGCATGATAGCCACGTGATCAGTGCATGATCAGTCACGTGATCAGTGCATGATCAGTCACGTGATCAGTGTATGATCAGCCACGTGATCAGTGCAGTGATCAGCCCACATGACCAGTGCATGATCATTACGTGATCAGTGCATGTCATTCACGTGACCAGTACATGGTAGCTACGTGATCATTGCATGATCGCCACGTGGCAGGCGTGATAGCCACTATCAGTGCATATCACCACGTTCAGTGCATATCAGTCACGTGATCAGTGCATGGTCAGTTCACGTGATCAGTGCATGATCATCCACTGATCAGTGCATGTGGAGTCATGTAGTCAATGCATGATAGCCCATAATCAGTGCACGATCAGTCCCGGATGAGTGTATGATCAGCCAGTGATCAGTGCAAGTATACTACTGATCAGTGCATATCAGTCACATGTTAAGTGCATGATCAGCCACGTCATCAGTGCATGATACCACTGTGGCAGTGCATACAATTACGTGGTCAGTTGCATCGCAATCACGTGATCAGATGGGCATGAGAGCCACGTGATCAGTGCATGATCATTCACGTGATAGGTGTGTGATCAGCGACGTGAACAGTGCACGCTCAGTCACGTGTTCAGGGCCTGCTGAGCTGCGTGATTACTGTCTGCTCATCTGCTTGACAATTGCCAGCTGAGCTGTACGATTCCTGTCTGTCATCTGCTTGACAATTGCCACCTGTGCTGCATAATTCCTGCCTGCTCATCTACTTGATTATTGCCAGCTGAGCAGCATGATTTCTCAGAGCTGAGTTCCATGATTATAGCCTGCTGACTGATTCCTGCCTACTCAGCTCTTTGTTCATTGCCTCCAGATGCACATGATCAGTGTGTGACACCAAACATGATCAGCACATGATCAGTCACATGATGAATGCATGATAAGCCAGGTGATCAGTGCATGATCAATTACGTGGTCAGTGCAAGATCAGTCATGTGACCAGTACATGGTAGCTGCGTGATCACTGCATGATCAGCCACGTGAGCAGTGCATGATAGCCACGTGATCAGTGCATGATCAGTCACGTGATCTGTGCATGATCAGTCACGTGTTCAGTGCATGATCAGCCACGTGATCAGTGAATGATCAATTACGTGATCAGTGCATGTCACTCACGGGACCAGTACATGGTAGCTACGTGATCATTACATGATCAGCCACGTGATCAGTGCATGATCAATTACGTGATCAGTGCATGATCAGTTACGTGAGCAGTGTATGATCAGCCACGTGAC
>NW_020190281.1:0-40766 GCF_002263795.3 Bos taurus
ATGATATCACTTGATCAGTTATGATAGTCATCACAGGTTAGTGCATGATCAGCACGTGATCACTGCATGGTACCCAAGTGATAGTGCATGATCAGCCAATGTGATGAGTGTATGCTCAGCCAGGTGATCAGTGCATGATCAGTCACTTGATCAGTGTATGATCAGCCATGTGAACAGTGCTGCTGAGTCCCATGACAGGGACTACTGAGCTGCGTGATCCTGTTGGATAGCTACTTGACATGCATCTTAGCTGCGTGGTTCCTGCTGCTCATTGCTTGACATTGCCAGCTGAGCCGTCTGATTCTGCCTATTCAGCTGCTTGATGATTGCCAGCTGAGCAGCATGATTCATCACAGCTGAGGTCATGATTATTGCCTGCTGATTGCGTGATTCGTGCCTGCTCAGCTCTTTGGTTATTCTCCTGAGGCACGTCATATGCATGATGCCACGTGATCAGTTCATGATCACTCACATGATCAGCACATTCAGACACGAGACCATTGCATGCTAAGTCACGTAATCAGTTCATGAACAGCCATGTGATTAGTGAATGATCAGCCATGTGATAAGTGCATGATCATCCACGTGATTATTGCATACACAATCAAGTGATAAGTGCATGAGAGCCACGTGATCTGTGATGAATAAGTCACGTCATCAGTGTATGATAGCAGTATCAGTGCATGATAGCCAGACAGTACACTGATTTCAGTGCATGATCATCCACGTGATCAGTGCATGCAAGTCAAGTGATCAGTGCATGCAGTCACGTGATCAGTGTATGATCAGCTTCGTGATCAGAGTATGATCAGCCACGTGATCAGTGTATGATCAGCCACGTGATCAGTGTATGACCAGCCACGTGTTCAGAGCATGATCCGCAACGTGATCAGTGCATGATCAGGCACGTGATCAGTGTATGATCAGCCACGTTATCAGTGCACGCACAGTCACGTGATCAGTGTATGATCAGCCACGTGATCAGTGCATGATAGCACCTGAGCAGTGCATGATCAGCAACGTGATTAGTGAATGATCAGCCACATGATCAGTGCATGATCAATCACGTGATCACTGAATGATCAGCCATGTATCATTGCTGTGCAGTCACGTGATCAGTGTATGATCAGCCAGGTTATCAGTGCATGATAACCAAGTGATCAATGCAGGATAGCTACGTGATCAGTGCATGCTCAGCCACGTGATCAGTGCATGATCCGCAACGTGATCAGTGCATGATCCGCACGTGATCAGTGCATGATCAGGCACGTGATCAGAGTATGATCAGCCACGTGATCAGTGCATGATCAGCCACGTGATCAGTGCATGTTCAGCCACGTGATCAGTGCATATTCAGCCACGTTATCAGTGCATGCACATCACGTGATCAGTGTATGATCAGCTACGTGATCAGTGCATGACCAGCCACGTAATTAGTGCATGATCACGCACGTGATCAGTGCATGATCAGTCACGTGATCAGTGAATGATCAGTCAGGTCATCAGTGCCATGATCAGCCATGTCATCCGTGCATGCACAGTCACGTGATCCAGTGTAGATCAGCCACGTGATCCCAGTGCATGTTTCAGCCACGACGTGATCCAGTGCATGATCAGCCCATGTTATCCGTGCATGATCAGACACGTGATCAGGTGTTATCAGCACGTGATCAGTGGCAGTGCTCAGCCACTTGATTAGTGCATGATCAGCCAAGTGTCAGTGCATGCAGTCACGTGAATCAGTGGTATGATCCAGGCTTCGGTGATCAGCTGCATGATCAGCGCACGGTGAACAGTGCATGATCCAGTCACATGATCAGTGGCATGATCAGACACATGATCAGTGCGATGATCAGGCTCGTGATCCGTGCATGAATCAGTCACGTGACCGAGTGGTATGATCCAGCCCACGTGATCAGCGCATGAATGTGCCATGTGATCCAGTGCATGATCAGCCACGTTAAGTCAGTGCATGATAGGCCACCTGACCCAGTGCATTATCAGCAACGTGATTAGTGCAGTGATCAGCCACATGATCAGTGCATGTGCAGTCACGTGATCACTGTATGATCAGCCACGTGATCAGTGCATGATAGCCAAGTGATGAATGCATGATAGCTACGTGATCAGTGAATACTCAGTCACATGATCAGTGCATGATCAGCCACGTGGTCAGTGCATGATAGGCATGTGATCATTGCCTACAGTTATATGATCAGTGCATGCACAGTCATGTGATCAGTGCATGATACCACGTGATCAGCACATGATTAATACATGACAAGAACATTTAGACACGTGATCACTGTATGCTTAGTCACGTGATCAGTTCCTGATCAGCCACGTGATCAGTGTATGATCATCCTCGAGATCACTGCATGCGCAGTCACATGATCAGTGCATGATAGCCACGTGATCAGTGCATATCGGTCACGTCTTCAGTGCATGATCAGTCACGTGAACAGTGCATGATCAGCTACGTGATCAGTGCATGATAACCATGGTGATCAGTGCATGAAACAGTCACGTGTTCAATGTATGATCATTTCACACGTGATCAGTGCATGATAGCCACGTGATCAGTGCATGATCAGTCAGGTGATCATTATATGATCAGCCACATGTCAGGGCATGATAGCCACGTGATCAGTACATGATCAGCCACGTGATCAGTGCATTATCAGCCACGTGATCAGTGCATGATCAGTCACGTTGATCAGTGTATTGATATCCACCGTGATCATGTTCATGCTCAGTCCTGTGATCAGTACATGATAGCTACGTGAACAGTGCATGATCAGCACGTAAACATGCAAGATCACCACGTGATCATTGCATGATTAGTTACGTGACGAATGTTATGATTAGCCACGTGATAGTGCATGATAGCCACGAAATCATCGTGCGTGATCAGATCACGTGATCCGGGCATGCAGAGTCCCGTGGTCAGTGTATGATGAGCTTTGTGATCATTGCATATTCAGCCACGGATCAGTGCATGATCAATGACATGATCAGTGAATGATCAGCCACGAGATCAGTGCATGACCAGTCACGTGATCAGTGCATGATTAGCCAGGGGATCACCGCATGATAGATATGTGATCAGTGGCATGATAGCTACGTGATCAGTGCATGATCAGGCACGTAATCAGTGCATGATAGCCAGCTGACCAGTGCATGATCACAACATGATGAGTGCATGATCAGCCACGTGATCAGTGCATGATCGCCACCTGATCACTGTATGATCAGCCACGTGATCCGTGCATGTGCAGTCACATGATCAGTGTATGATCAGCCACGTGATCAGTGCATGATAGCCAAGTGATCAATGCATGATAGCTATGTGATCGGTGCATGCTGAGTCACCTGATCAGTGCATGATCAGCCACGTGATCAGTGCATGATAGCCAAGTGATCATTGCCTACAGATACGTGATCATGCATGCGCAAGTCACGTGATGAGTGCATGATAGCCACGTGATCAGTGCAAGAATCAGTCACGTGATCTGTTCGTGATCAGTCACGTGAATCAAGTGTATGATCATTCACATAAACAGTGCATGCGCAGTCACGTGGTCATTGCATGATAGCCACGTGATCAGTGCATGATCAACCACTTGATCAGTGCATGATCAGCCACATAGATCAGTGCATGAATCAGTCACGTGACCAGTGTATGATCATCCACATGATCAGTGCATGCACCAGTCATATGATCAGTGTATGAAGCCGTGTGATCAGTGCATGATCAGTCACTTGATCAGTGTAAGATCAGCCACGTTAAAAGTGCCTGCTGAGTCTCATGACCAGGGCCTACTGTGCTGCGTGATTCCTGTCTGCTGAGCTGCTTGACAATTGCCAGCTGAGCTGCGTGATTTCTACCTGCTCATCTGCTTGACAATTGCCAGCTGAGCCGTCTGATTCCTACCTGCTCAGCTGGTTGATTATTGCCAGCTGAGCAGCATGATTCATCACAGCTGAGGTCAATGATTATTGCCTGCTGATTGCATGATTCATGCCTGCTCAGCTCTTTGGTTATTGCTTCCTGAGGCACATCATCAGTGCATGATAGCCAAGTGATGAATGCATGATAGCTACGTGATTAGTGAATACTCAGTCACATGATCAGTGCATGATCAGCCACGTGGTCAGTGCATGATAGGCATGTGATCATTGCCTACAGTTATATGATCAGTGCATGCACAGTCACGTGATCAGTGCATGATACCCACGTGAATCAGCACATGATCAATAACATGATCAGAAACATTTAGACACGTGATCACTATGCTCAGCCACGTGATCAGTTCCTGATCAGCCACGTGATCAGGTGTATGATCATCCTCGAGATCACTGCATGCGCAGTCACATGATCAGTGCATGATAGCCACGTGATCAGTGCATTATCGGTCACGTCTTCAGTGCATGATCAGTCCACGTGAACAGTGCATGATCAGCTATGTGATCAGTGCATGATAACCAGGTGATCAGTGCAATGAACAGTCACGTGTTCAATGTATGATCATCCACGTGATCAGTGCATGATAGCCACGTGATCAGTTCATGATCAGTCAGATGATCATTATATGATCAGCCACGTGATCAGGTCATGATAGCCACGTGATCAGTACATGATCAGCAACATGATCAGTGCATTATCAGCCACGTGATCAGTGCATGCACAGTCAGGTATCAGTGTATGATCAGCCACGTGATCAGTGCATGACAGCCAAGGGACCAATGCATGTAGCTACGTGATCGGTGCATGCTCAGTCACATGATCAGTGCAGGATCAACCACGTGATCAGTGTATGATAGCCAAGTTACCATTGCCGACAGTTCCGTGATCAGTGCAAGCGCAGTCCACATGATCAGGTCACGATAGCCACGTGATAAGTGCATGATCAGTCACGTGATCAGTGTATGATCATCCACATAATCAGTGCATGCGCAGTCATGTGATCAGTGCATGATAGCCACGTGATCAGTGCATGATCTGTCACGTGATCAATGTATGATCATCCATGAGATCAGTGCATGATCAGCCACGTTATCAGTGCATGATAGCCACGTGATAAGTGCATGCACAGTAACGTAATCAGTGTATGATCAGCCAAATGATCAGTGTATGATCAGGCACGTGAAGAGTGCATGATCAGTCACCTGATCAGTGTATGAGAGCCAGGGTATCAGGGCATGATCAGCCACGTGATCAGTGCATGATCAGCACCGTGATGAGTGCATGCACAGTCACGTGATCAGTGTATGCTCAGCTTCGTAATCAGTGCATTATCAGCCACGTGATCAGTGCATGCACAGTCACGTGATCAGTGTATGCTCAACTTCGTGATCAGTGCATGATCAGCCATGTGATCAGTGCATTATCAGCCACGTGATCAGTGCATGATCCGCAACGTGATTAGTGCATAATCAGTCACGTGATCAGTGTATGCTCAACTTCGTGATCAGTGCATGATCAGCCATGTGATCAGTGCATTATCAGCCACGTGATCAGTGCATGATCCACAACGTGATTAGTGCATGATCATCCACGTGATCAGTGTATGATCAGCCACATTATCACTGCATGATCAGCCACGTGATCAGTGCATGATAGCCATGTAATCAGTGCATGAACAGGTACGTGATCAGTTCATGCCCAGTCACGTGATCAGTGCATTAGAGCCACGTGATCAGTTTATGATCAGCCAAGTGATTATCTGTTATGTGATCAGTGCATGCACAGTCTCGTGATCAGTGCATGATAGCCACGTGATCAGTGTATGATCATCCACGTGATCACTGCATGATCAGTCACATGATCAGTGCGTCATCAGCCACGTGATCAGTGTATGATCAGCAACGTGATCAGTGCATGATCAGCCACTTGATCAGTTTATGATAAGCTACGTGATCAGTGCATGTGCTGTCATTTGATCTGTGCATGATCAGTCATTTGATCAGTGTATGATCAGCCACGTGAACAGTGCGTGCTCACTCACATGATCAGGGCCTGCTGAGCTGCCTGATTCCTGTCTGCTCATCTGCTTGACAATTGCCAGCTGAGCTGCATGATTCCTCCCTGTCATCTGCTTGACAATTGCCAGCTGTGCTGCGTAATTCCTGCCTGCTCAGCTGCTTGATTATTGCCATCTGAGGAGCATGATTCGTCATAGCGGAGCTCCAAGATTATTGCCTGCTGATTGTGTGATTCGTGCCTACTCAGCTCTTTAATTATTGCTTCCAGAGCCACATGATCAGTGTATGATAGCAAACATGATCAGCACATGATCAGTCACATGTTCAGCGCCATTCAGTCACGTGATCACTACACGATAGTCAAGTGATCAGTCCATGCTCAGTCATGGTATCAGTGCATGATCAGCCACGTGATCAGGGCCTGCACATTCCCGTAATCAGCGCCTCTCAGTCACGTGACCACTGCATGATAAAGATGTGATCAGTGCATGATCAGTCACCGGGTCAGTGTATGATCAGCCACGTGATCAGTGCATGATACCCAAGTGATAAGTGCATGATCAGTCACGTGATCAGTGCATGATCAGCCATGGGATCAGTGCATGATAGCCACGTGATCAGTGCATGATCAGCCACGTGACCAGTGCATCCCCAGTCACGTGATCAGAGCATTATATCTACGTGATAAGTGCATGTTCAGGCACGTGATCATTAAATAATAGCCACATGATCAGTGCATGATCAGTTTCGTGATCAGTGTAGGATCAGCCGCTTGATCACTGCATGATAGCCACGTGATCTGTGCATGATCAGCCACGTGACCAGTGCATCACCAGTCACGTAATCAGAGCATTATATCTACGTGATCAGTGCATGCTCAGGCACGTGATCATTGAATAATAGCCACGTGATAAGTGCATGATCAGTCACGTGATCAGTGCATGATCAGCCACGGGATCAGTGCATGATAGCCACGTGATCAGTGCATGATCAGCCACGTGACCAGTGCATCCCCAGTCACGTGATCAGAGCATTATATCTACATGATCAGTGCATGTTCAGGCAAGTAATCATTGAATAATAGCCACGTGATCAGTGCATGATCAGTTACGTGATCAATGTAGGATCAGCCGCTTGATCGCTGCATGATAGCCACGTGATCTGTGCATGATCAGTCAAGTGATCATTGTATGATCAGCCACGTGATCAGTGCATGATCAGTCAAGTGAACATTGTATGATCAGCCACGTGATCAGTGCATGATAGCCACGTGATCTGTGCATGACCAGTCAAGTGATCATTGTATGATCAGCCACGTGATCAGTGCATGATAGGCACATGATAAGTGGAAGATCAGCCACGTTATCACTGCATGATAGCCACGTGATATGTGCATGATCAGTCAAGTGATCATTGTATGATCAGCCACGTGATCAGTGCATTATAGGCACATGATCATTGCATGATAGCCAAGTAAACAGTGCATTATAGGTTTCGTGATCAGTGCATGATACCCAAGTGATAAGTTCATGATCAGTCAGGTGATCAGTGCATGATCAGCCCGGTGATCAGTGCATGATAGCCACGTGATCAGTGCATGATTAGCCACGTGATAAGTGCATGATACCCAAGTGATAAGTGCATGATCAGTTCGTGATAGCCAAGTGATCAGTGTATGAACAGTCACGTGGTCAGTGCCTGATAGCCATGTGATCAGTGCATGATAGCCACATGATCCATGTATGATCATCCACGTGATCAGTGCATGATAGCCACATGATCAGTGTATGATCATCCACTTGATCAGTTCATGATCAGTCACCAGGTCAGTGCATGATCAGCCACGTGATCACTGCATGGTACCCAAGTGATAAGTGCATGATCAGCCATGTGATGAGTGTATGCTCAGCCAGGTGATCAGTGCATGATCAGTCACTTGATCAGTGTATGATCAGCCATGTGAACAGTGCCTGCTGAGTCCCATGACCAGGGACTACTGAGCTGCGTGATCCTGTTGGATAAGCTACTTGACAATTGCCATCTTAGCTGCGTGGTTCCTGCCTGCTCATCTGCTTGACAATTGCCAGCTGAGCCGTCTGATTCCTGCCTATTCAGCTGCTTGATGATTGCCAGCTGAGCAGCATGATTCATCACAGCTGAGGTCCATGATTATTGCCTGCTGATTGCGTGATTCGTGCCTGCTCAGCTCTTTGGTTATTACCTCCTGAGGCACGTCATCAGTGCATGATAGCCACGTGATCAGTTCATGATCACTCACATGATCAGCACCATTCAGACACGAGACCATTGCATGCTAAGTCACGTAATCAGTTCATGAACAGCCATGTGATTAGTGCATGATCAGCCATGTGATAAGTGCATGATCATCCACGTGATTATTGCATACACAATCAAGTGATAAGTGCATGAGAGCCACGTGATCTGTGCATGATAAGTCACGTCATCAGTGTATGATCAGCCACGTAATCAGTGCATGATAGCCACGTGACCAGTACATGATTAATCAGTGCATGATCATCCACGTGATCAGTGCATGCACAGTCAAGTGATCAGTGCATGCAGTCACGTGATCAGTGTATGATCAGCTTCGTGATCAGAGTATGATCAGCCACGTGATCAGTGTATGATCAGCCACGTGATCAGTGTATGACCAGCCACGTGTTCAGAGCATGATCCGCAACGTGATCAGTGCATGATCAGGCACGTGATCAGTGTATGATCAGCCACGTTATCAGTGCACGCACAGTCACGTGATCAGTGTATGATCAGCCACGTGATCAGTGCATGATAGCCACCTGAGCAGTGCATGATCAGCAACGTGATTAGTGAATGATCAGCCACATGATCAGTGCATGATCAATCACGTGATCACTGAATGATCAGCCATGTCATCATTGCATGTGCAGTCACGTGATCAGTGTATGATCAGCCAGGTTATCAGTGCATGATAACCAAGTGATCAATGCAGGATAGCTACGTGATCAGTGCATGCTCAGCCACGTGATCAGTGCATGATCCGCAACGTGATCAGTGCATGATCCGCAACGTGATCAGTGCATGATCAGGCACGTGATCAGAGTATGATCAGCCACGTGATCAGTGCATGATCAGCCACGTGATCAGTGCATGTTCAGCCACGTGATCAGTGCATATTCAGCCACGTTATCAGTGCATGCACATCACGTGATCAGTGTATGATCAGCTACGTGATCAGTGCATGACCAGCCACGTAATTAGTGCATGATCACGCACGTGATCAGTGCATGATCAGTCACGTGATCAGTGAATGATCAGTCAGGTGATCAGTGCATGATCAGCCATGTCATCCGTGCATGCACAGTCACGTGATCAGTGTATGATCAGCCACGTGATCAGTGCATGTTCAGCCACGTGATCAGTGCATGATCAGCCATGTTATCCGTGCATGATCAGACACGTGATCAGTGTGTAATCAGCACGTGATCAGTGCATGATCAGCCACTTGATTAGTGCATGATCAGCCAAGTGGTCAGTGCATGCAGTCACGTGATCAGTGTATGATCAGCTTCGTGATCAGTGCATGATCAGCCACGTGAACAGTGCATGATCAGTCACATGATCAGTGCATGATCAGACACATGATCAGTGCATGATCAGGCTCGTGATCCGTGCATGATCAGTCACGTGACCAGTGTATGATCAGCCACGTGATCAGCGCATGATTGCCATGTGATCAGTGCATGATCAGCCACGTAATCAGTGCATGATAGGCACCTGACCAGTGCATGATCAGCAACGTGATTAGTGCATGATCAGCCACATGATCAGTGCATGTGCAGTCACGTGATCACTGTATGATCAGCCACGTGATCAGTGCATGATAGCCAAGTGATGAATGCATGATAGCTACGTGATCAGTGAATACTCAGTCACATGATCAGTGCATGATCAGCCACGTGGTCAGTGCATGATAGGCATGTGATCATTGCCTACAGTTATATGATCAGTGCATGCACAGTCATGTGATCAGTGCATGATACCCACGTGATCAGCACATGATTAATAACATGACAAGAAACATTTAGACACGTGATCACTGTATGCTTAGTCACGTGATCAGTTCCTGATCAGCCACGTGATCAGTGTATGATCATCCTCGAGATCACTGCATGCGCAGTCACATGATCAGTGCATGATAGCCACGTGATCAGTGCATTATCGGTCACGTCTTCAGTGCATGATCAGTCACGTGAACAGTGCATGATCAGCTACGTGATCAGTGCATGATAACCAGGTGATCAGTGCATGAACAGTCACGTGTTCAATGTATGATCATCCACGTGATCAGTGCATGATAGCCACGTGATCAGTGCATGATCAGTCAGGTGATCATTATATGATCAGCCACATGATCAGGGCATGATAGCCACGTGATCAGTACATGATCAGCCACGTGATCAGTGCATTATCAGCCACGTGATCAGTGCATGATCAGTCACGTGATCAGTGTATGATATCCACGTGATCATTTCATGCTCAGTCATGTGATCAGTACATGATAGCTACGTGAACAGTGCATGATCAGCCACGTAAACAGTGCAAGATCACCACGTGATCATTGCATGATTAGTTACGTGACGAATGTATGATTAGCCACGTGATCAGTGCATGATAGCCACGAAATCAGTGCGTGATCAGTCACGTGATCCGGGCATGCAGAGTCCCGTGGTCAGTGTATGATGAGCTTTGTGATCATTGCATATTCAGCCACGGGATCAGTGCATGATCAGTCACATGATCAGTGAATGATCAGCCACGAGATCAGTGCATGACCAGTCACGTGATCAGTGCATGATTAGCCAGGGGATCACCGCATGATAGATATGTGATCAGTGCATGATAGCTACGTGATCAGTGCATGATCAGGCACGTAATCAGTGCATGATAGCCAGCTGACCAGTGCATGATCAGCAACATGATGAGTGCATGATCAGCCACGTGATCAGTGCATGATCGCCACCTGATCACTGTATGATCAGCCACGTGATCCGTGCATGTGCAGTCACATGATCAGTGTATGATCAGCCACGTGATCAGTGCATGATAGCCAAGTGATCAATGCATGATAGCTATGTGATCGGTGCATGCTGAGTCACCTGATCAGTGCATGATCAGCCACGTGATCAGTGCATGATAGCCAAGTGATCATTGCCTACAGATACGTGATCAGTGCATGCGCAGTCACGTGATGAGTGCATGATAGCCACGTGATCAGTGCAAGATCAGTCACGTGATCTGTTCGTGATCAGTCACGTGATCAGTGTATGATCATTCACATAAACAGTGCATGCGCAGTCACGTGGTCATTGCATGATAGCCACGTGATCAGTGCATGATCAACCACTTGATCAGTGCATGATCAGCCACATGATCAGTGCATGATCAGTCACGTGACCAGTGTATGATCATCCACATGATCAGTGCATGCACAGTCATATGATCAGTGTATGATAGCCGTGTGATCAGTGCATGATCAGTCACTTGATCAGTGTAAGATCAGCCACGTTAAAAGTGCCTGCTGAGTCTCATGACCAGGGCCTACTGTGCTGCGTGATTCCTGTCTGCTGAGCTGCTTGACAATTGCCAGCTGAGCTGCGTGATTTCTACCTGCTCATCTGCTTGACAATTGCCAGCTGAGCCGTCTGATTCCTACCTGCTCAGCTGGTTGATTATTGCCAGCTGAGCAGCATGATTCATCACAGCTGAGGTCAATGATTATTGCCTGCTGATTGCATGATTCATGCCTGCTCAGCTCTTTGGTTATTGCTTCCTGAGGCACATCATCAGTGCATGATAGCCACGTGATAAGTTCATGATCAGTCACATGATCAGCACCATGCAGACACGAGATCACTGCATGCTAAGTCACGTGATCAGTTCATGATCAGCCATGTGATTAGTGCATGATCAGCCACGTGATAAGTGCATGATCAGCCACGTGATCACTGCAGGCACAATCAAGTGATCAGTGCATGATAGCCACGTAACCAGTACATGATTAATCAGTGTATGATCAGCCACGTGATCAGTGCATGATAGCCAAGGGACCAATGCATGTAGCCACGTGATCGGTGCATGCTCAGTCACATGATCAGTGCAGGATCAGCCACGTGATCAGTGTATGATAGCCAAGTTACCATTGCCGACAGTTCCGTGATCACTGCAAGTGCAGTCACATGATCAGGTCACGTTAGCCACGTGATCAGTGCATGATCAGTCACGTGATCAGTGCGTGATCAGTCACGTGATCAGTGTATGATCATCCACATAATCAGTGCATGCGCAGTCACGTGATCAGTGCATGATAGCCACGTGATCAGTGCATGATAGCCACGTGACCAGTACATGATTAATCAGTGCATGATCATCCACGTGATCAGTGCAAGCACAGTCAAGTGATCAGCTCATCCAGTCACGTGATCAATGTATGATCAGCTTCGTGATCAGTGTATGATCACCACGTGATCAGTGCATGATCAGGCACGTTATCAGTGCATGATCAGTCACGTGATCAGTGCATGCTCAGTCACATGATCAGTGCATGATCAGCCACGTGATCAGTGTAAGATCAGCCAAGTGATCAGTGAATGTCAGCCACGTTATCAGTGTATGATCAGCCACTTGATCAGTGCATGATCCACAACGTGATTAGTGCATGATCATCCACGTGATCAGTGTATGATCAGCCACATTATCACTGCATGATCAGCCACGTGATCAGTGCATGATAGCCATGTAATCAGTGCATGAACAGGTACGTGATCAGTTCATGCCCAGTCACGTGATCAGTGCATTAGAGCCACGTGATCAGTTTATGATCAGCCAAGTGATTATCTGTTATGTGATCAGTGCATGCACAGTCTCGTGATCAGTGCATGATAGCCACGTGATCAGTGTATGATCATCCACGTGATCACTGCATGATCAGTCACATGATCAGTGCGTCATCAGCCACGTGATCAGTGTATGATCAGCAACGTGATCAGTGCATGATCAGCCACTTGATCAGTTTATGATAAGCTACGTGATCAGTGCATGTGCTGTCATTTGATCTGTGCATGATCAGTCATTTGATCAGTGTATGATCAGCCACGTGAACAGTGCGTGCTCACTCACATGATCAGGGCCTGCTGAGCTGCCTGATTCCTGTCTGCTCATCTGCTTGACAATTGCCAGCTGAGCTGCATGATTCCTCCCTGTCATCTGCTTGACAATTGCCAGCTGTGCTGCGTAATTCCTGCCTGCTCAGCTGCTTGATTATTGCCATCTGAGGAGCATGATTCGTCATAGCGGAGCTCCAAGATTATTGCCTGCTGATTGTGTGATTCGTGCCTACTCAGCTCTTTAATTATTGCTTCCAGAGCCACATGATCAGTGTATGATAGCAAACATGATCAGCACATGATCAGTCACATGTTCAGCGCCATTCAGTCACGTGATCACTACACGATAGTCAAGTGATCAGTCCATGCTCAGTCATGGTATCAGTGCATGATCAGCCACGTGATCAGGGCCTGCACATTCCCGTAATCAGCGCCTCTCAGTCACGTGACCACTGCATGATAAAGATGTGATCAGTGCATGATCAGTCACCGGGTCAGTGTATGATCAGCCACGTGATCAGTGCATGATACCCAAGTGATAAGTGCATGATCAGTCACGTGATCAGTGCATGATCAGCCATGGGATCAGTGCATGATAGCCACGTGATCAGTGCATGATCAGCCACGTGACCAGTGCATCCCCAGTCACGTGATCAGAGCATTATATCTACGTGATAAGTGCATGTTCAGGCACGTGATCATTAAATAATAGCCACATGATCAGTGCATGATCAGTTTCGTGATCAGTGTAGGATCAGCCGCTTGATCACTGCATGATAGCCACGTGATCTGTGCATGATCAGCCACGTGACCAGTGCATCACCAGTCACGTAATCAGAGCATTATATCTACGTGATCAGTGCATGCTCAGGCACGTGATCATTGAATAATAGCCACGTGATAAGTGCATGATCAGTCACGTGATCAGTGCATGATCAGCCACGGGATCAGTGCATGATAGCCACGTGATCAGTGCATGATCAGCCACGTGACCAGTGCATCCCCAGTCACGTGATCAGAGCATTATATCTACATGATCAGTGCATGTTCAGGCAAGTAATCATTGAATAATAGCCACGTGATCAGTGCATGATCAGTTACGTGATCAATGTAGGATCAGCCGCTTGATCGCTGCATGATAGCCACGTGATCTGTGCATGATCAGTCAAGTGATCATTGTATGATCAGCCACGTGATCAGTGCATGATCAGTCAAGTGAACATTGTATGATCAGCCACGTGATCAGTGCATGATAGCCACGTGATCTGTGCATGACCAGTCAAGTGATCATTGTATGATCAGCCACGTGATCAGTGCATGATAGGCACATGATAAGTGGAAGATCAGCCACGTTATCACTGCATGATAGCCACGTGATATGTGCATGATCAGTCAAGTGATCATTGTATGATCAGCCACGTGATCAGTGCATTATAGGCACATGATCATTGCATGATAGCCAAGTAAACAGTGCATTATAGGTTTCGTGATCAGTGCATGATACCCAAGTGATAAGTTCATGATCAGTCAGGTGATCAGTGCATGATCAGCCCGGTGATCAGTGCATGATAGCCACGTGATCAGTGCATGATTAGCCACGTGATAAGTGCATGATACCCAAGTGATAAGTGCATGATCAGTCACGTGATCAGTTCGTGATAGCCAAGTGATCAGTGTATGAACAGTCACGTGGTCAGTGCCTGATAGCCATGTGATCAGTGCATGATAGCCACATGATCCATGTATGATCATCCACGTGATCAGTGCATGATAGCCACATGATCAGTGCATGCTAGCCACATGATCAGTGTATGATCATCCACTTGATCAGTTCATGATCAGTCACCAGGTCAGTGCATGATCAGCCACGTGATCACTGCATGGTACCCAAGTGATAAGTGCATGATCAGCCATGTGATGAGTGTATGCTCAGCCAGGTGATCAGTGCATGATCAGTCACTTGATCAGTGTATGATCAGCCATGTGAACAGTGCCTGCTGAGTCCCATGACCAGGGACTACTGAGCTGCGTGATCCTGTCGGATAAGCTACTTGACAATTGCCATCTTAGCTGCGTGGTTCCTGCCTGCTCATCTGCTTGACAATTGCCAGCTGAGCCGTCTGATTCCTGCCTATTCAGCTGCTTGATGATTGCCAGCTGAGCAGCATGATTCATCACAGCTGAGGTCCATGATTATTGCCTGCTGATTGCGTGATTCGTGCCTGCTCAGCTCTTTGGTTATTACCTCCTGAGGCACGTCATCAGTGCATGATAGCCACGTGATCAGTTCATGATCACTCACATGATCAGCACCATTCAGACACGAGACCATTGCATGCTAAGTCACGTAATCAGTTCATGAACAGCCATGTGATTAGTGCATGATCAGCCATGTGATAAGTGCATGATCATCCACGTGATTATTGCATACACAATCAAGTGATAAGTGCATGAGAGCCACGTGATCTGTGCATGATAAGTCACGTCATCAGTGTATGATCAGCCACGTAATCAGTGCATGATAGCCACGTGACCAGTACATGATTAATCAGTGCATGATCATCCACGTGATCAGTGCATGCACAGTCAAGTGATCAGTGCATGCAGTCACGTGATCAGTGTATGATCAGCTTCGTGATCAGAGTATGATCAGCCACGTGATCAGTGTATGATCAGCCACGTGATCAGTGTATGACCAGCCACGTGTTCAGAGCATGATCCGCAACGTGATCAGTGCATGATCAGGCACGTGATCAGTGTATGATCAGCCACGTTATCAGTGCACGCACAGTCACGTGATCAGTGTATGATCAGCCACGTGATCAGTGCATGATAGCCACCTGAGCAGTGCATGATCAGCAACGTGATTAGTGAATGATCAGCCACATGATCAGTGCATGATCAATCACGTGATCACTGAATGATCAGCCATGTCATCATTGCATGTGCAGTCACGTGATCAGTGTATGATCAGCCAGGTTATCAGTGCATGATAACCAAGTGATCAATGCAGGATAGCTACGTGATCAGTGCATGCTCAGCCACGTGATCAGTGCATGATCCGCAACGTGATCAGTGCATGATCCGCAACGTGATCAGTGCATGATCAGGCACGTGATCAGAGTATGATCAGCCACGTGATCAGTGCATGATCAGCCACGTGATCAGTGCATGTTCAGCCACGTGATCAGTGCATATTCAGCCACGTTATCAGTGCATGCACATCACGTGATCAGTGTATGATCAGCTACGTGATCAGTGCATGACCAGCCACGTAATTAGTGCATGATCACGCACGTGATCAGTGCATGATCAGTCACGTGATCAGTGAATGATCAGTCAGGTGATCAGTGCATGATCAGCCATGTCATCCGTGCATGCACAGTCACGTGATCAGTGTATGATCAGCCACGTGATCAGTGCATGTTCAGCCACGTGATCAGTGCATGATCAGCCATGTTATCCGTGCATGATCAGACACGTGATCAGTGTGTAATCAGCACGTGATCAGTGCATGATCAGCCACTTGATTAGTGCATGATCAGCCAAGTGGTCAGTGCATGCAGTCACGTGATCAGTGTATGATCAGCTTCGTGATCAGTGCATGATCAGCCACGTGAACAGTGCATGATCAGTCACATGATCAGTGCATGATCAGACACATGATCAGTGCATGATCAGGCTCGTGATCCGTGCATGATCAGTCACGTGACCAGTGTATGATCAGCCACGTGATCAGCGCATGATTGCCATGTGATCAGTGCATGATCAGCCACGTAATCAGTGCATGATAGGCACCTGACCAGTGCATGATCAGCAACGTGATTAGTGCATGATCAGCCACATGATCAGTGCATGTGCAGTCACGTGATCACTGTATGATCAGCCACGTGATCAGTGCATGATAGCCAAGTGATGAATGCATGATAGCTACGTGATCAGTGAATACTCAGTCACATGATCAGTGCATGATCAGCCACGTGGTCAGTGCATGATAGGCATGTGATCATTGCCTACAGTTATATGATCAGTGCATGCACAGTCATGTGATCAGTGCATGATACCCACGTGATCAGCACATGATTAATAACATGACAAGAAACATTTAGACACGTGATCACTGTATGCTTAGTCACGTGATCAGTTCCTGATCAGCCACGTGATCAGTGTATGATCATCCTCGAGATCACTGCATGCGCAGTCACATGATCAGTGCATGATAGCCACGTGATCAGTGCATTATCGGTCACGTCTTCAGTGCATGATCAGTCACGTGAACAGTGCATGATCAGCTACGTGATCAGTGCATGATAACCAGGTGATCAGTGCATGAACAGTCACGTGTTCAATGTATGATCATCCACGTGATCAGTGCATGATAGCCACGTGATCAGTGCATGATCAGTCAGGTGATCATTATATGATCAGCCACATGATCAGGGCATGATAGCCACGTGATCAGTACATGATCAGCCACGTGATCAGTGCATTATCAGCCACGTGATCAGTGCATGATCAGTCACGTGATCAGTGTATGATATCCACGTGATCATTTCATGCTCAGTCATGTGATCAGTACATGATAGCTACGTGAACAGTGCATGATCAGCCACGTAAACAGTGCAAGATCACCACGTGATCATTGCATGATTAGTTACGTGACGAATGTATGATTAGCCACGTGATCAGTGCATGATAGCCACGAAATCAGTGCGTGATCAGTCACGTGATCCGGGCATGCAGAGTCCCGTGGTCAGTGTATGATGAGCTTTGTGATCATTGCATATTCAGCCACGGGATCAGTGCATGATCAGTCACATGATCAGTGAATGATCAGCCACGAGATCAGTGCATGACCAGTCACGTGATCAGTGCATGATTAGCCAGGGGATCACCGCATGATAGATATGTGATCAGTGCATGATAGCTACGTGATCAGTGCATGATCAGGCACGTAATCAGTGCATGATAGCCAGCTGACCAGTGCATGATCAGCAACATGATGAGTGCATGATCAGCCACGTGATCAGTGCATGATCGCCACCTGATCACTGTATGATCAGCCACGTGATCCGTGCATGTGCAGTCACATGATCAGTGTATGATCAGCCACGTGATCAGTGCATGATAGCCAAGTGATCAATGCATGATAGCTATGTGATCGGTGCATGCTGAGTCACCTGATCAGTGCATGATCAGCCACGTGATCAGTGCATGATAGCCAAGTGATCATTGCCTACAGATACGTGATCAGTGCATGCGCAGTCACGTGATGAGTGCATGATAGCCACGTGATCAGTGCAAGATCAGTCACGTGATCTGTTCGTGATCAGTCACGTGATCAGTGTATGATCATTCACATAAACAGTGCATGCGCAGTCACGTGGTCATTGCATGATAGCCACGTGATCAGTGCATGATCAACCACTTGATCAGTGCATGATCAGCCACATGATCAGTGCATGATCAGTCACGTGACCAGTGTATGATCATCCACATGATCAGTGCATGCACAGTCATATGATCAGTGTATGATAGCCGTGTGATCAGTGCATGATCAGTCACTTGATCAGTGTAAGATCAGCCACGTTAAAAGTGCCTGCTGAGTCTCATGACCAGGGCCTACTGTGCTGCGTGATTCCTGTCTGCTGAGCTGCTTGACAATTGCCAGCTGAGCTGCGTGATTTCTACCTGCTCATCTGCTTGACAATTGCCAGCTGAGCCGTCTGATTCCTACCTGCTCAGCTGGTTGATTATTGCCAGCTGAGCAGCATGATTCATCACAGCTGAGGTCAATGATTATTGCCTGCTGATTGCATGATTCATGCCTGCTCAGCTCTTTGGTTATTGCTTCCTGAGGCACATCATCAGTGCATGATAGCCACGTGATAAGTTCATGATCAGTCACATGATCAGCACCATGCAGACACGAGATCACTGCATGCTAAGTCACGTGATCAGTTCATGATCAGCCATGTGATTAGTGCATGATCAGCCACGTGATAAGTGCATGATCAGCCACGTGATCACTGCAGGCACAATCAAGTGATCAGTGCATGATAGCCACGTAACCAGTACATGATTAATCAGTGTATGATCAGCCACGTGATCAGTGCATGATAGCCAAGGGACCAATGCATGTAGCCACGTGATCGGTGCATGCTCAGTCACATGATCAGTGCAGGATCAGCCACGTGATCAGTGTATGATAGCCAAGTTACCATTGCCGACAGTTCCGTGATCACTGCAAGTGCAGTCACATGATCAGGTCACGTTAGCCACGTGATCAGTGCATGATCAGTCACGTGATCAGTGCGTGATCAGTCACGTGATCAGTGTATGATCATCCACATAATCAGTGCATGCGCAGTCACGTGATCAGTGCATGATAGCCACGTGATCAGTGCATGATAGCCACGTGACCAGTACATGATTAATCAGTGCATGATCATCCACGTGATCAGTGCAAGCACAGTCAAGTGATCAGCTCATCCAGTCACGTGATCAATGTATGATCAGCTTCGTGATCAGTGTATGATCACCACGTGATCAGTGCATGATCAGGCACGTTATCAGTGCATGATCAGTCACGTGATCAGTGCATGCTCAGTCACATGATCAGTGCATGATCAGCCACGTGATCAGTGTAAGATCAGCCAAGTGATCAGTGAATGTCAGCCACGTTATCAGTGTATGATCAGCCACTTGATCAGTGCATGATCCACAACGTGATTAGTGCATGATCATCCACGTGATCAGTGTATGATCAGCCACATTATCACTGCATGATCAGGCACGTGATCAGTGTATGATATCCAGTGCATGATAGCCACGTGCCCAGTACATGATTAATCAGTGCATGATCATCCACGTGATCAGTGCAAGCACAGTCAAGTGATCAGCTCATCCAGTCACGTGATCAATGTATGATCAGCTTCGTGATCAGAGTATGATCAGCCACGTGATCAGTGCATGATCAGCCATATGATCAGAGTATGATCAGCCACGTTATCAGTGTATGATCAGCCACGGTTTCAGTGCATGATCCGCAACGTGATTAGTGCATGATCAGGCACGTGATCAGTGTATGATCAGCCACGTGATCAGTGCATGCTAGCAACGTTATTCGTGCATGATCAGGTACCTGATCAGTGTAGGATTAGCCACGTGATCAGTGCATGATCAGCCATGTTATCAGTGCATGCACAGTCATGTGATCAGTGTATGATCAGCTACGTGATCAGTGCATGATCCGTACCGTGATCAGTGTATGATCAGTCCCGTGAACAGTCCATGATCAGCTACGTGATCAGTGCATGATAACCAGGTGATCAGTGCATGAACAGTCACGTGTTCAATGTATGATCATCCACGTGATCAGTGCATGATAGCCACGTGATCAGTGCATGATCAGTCAGGTGATCATTATATGATCAGCCACATGATCAGGGCATGATAGCCACGTGATCAGTACATGATCAGCCACGTGATCAGTGCATTATCAGCCACGTGATCAGTGCATGATCAGTCACGTGATCAGTGTATGATATCCACGTGATCATTTCATGCTCAGTCATGTGATCAGTACATGATAGCTACGTGAACAGTGCATGATCAGCCACGTAAACAGTGCAAGATCACCACGTGATCATTGCATGATTAGTTACGTGACGAATGTATGATTAGCCACGTGATCAGTGCATGATAGCCACGAAATCAGTGCGTGATCAGTCACGTGATCCGGGCATGCAGAGTCCCGTGGTCAGTGTATGATGAGCTTTGTGATCATTGCATATTCAGCCACGGGATCAGTGCATGATCAGTCACATGATCAGTGAATGATCAGCCACGAGATCAGTGCATGACCAGTCACGTGATCAGTGCATGATTAGCCAGGGGATCACCGCATGATAGACATGTGATCAGTGCATGATAGCTACGTGATCAGTGCATGATCAGGCACGTAATCAGTGCATGATAGCCAGCTGACCAGTGCATGATCAGCAACATGATGAGTGCATGATCAGCCACGTGATCAGTGCATGATCGCCACCTGATCACTGTATGATCAGCCACGTGATCCGTGCATGTGCAGTCACATGATCAGTGTATGATCAGCCACGTGATCAGTGCATGATAGCCAAGTGATCAATGCATGATAGCTATGTGATCGGTGCATGCTGAGTCACCTGATCAGTGCATGATCAGCCACGTGATCAGTGCATGATAGCCAAGTGATCATTGCCTACAGATACGTGATCAGTGCATGCGCAGTCACGTGATGAGTGCATGATAGCCACGTGATCAGTGCAAGATCAGTCACGTGATCTGTTCGTGATCAGTCACGTGATCAGTGTATGATCATTCACATAAACAGTGCATGCGCAGTCACGTGGTCATTGCATGATAGCCACGTGATCAGTGCATGATCAACCACTTGATCAGTGCATGATCAGCCACATGATCAGTGCATGATCAGTCACGTGACCAGTGTATGATCATCCACATGATCAGTGCATGCACAGTCATATGATCAGTGTATGATAGCCGTGTGATCAGTGCATGATCAGTCACTTGATCAGTGTAAGATCAGCCACGTTAAAAGTGCCTGCTGAGTCTCATGACCAGGGCCTACTGTGCTGCGTGATTCCTGTCTGCTGAGCTGCTTGACAATTGCCAGCTGAGCTGCGTGATTTCTACCTGCTCATCTGCTTGACAATTGCCAGCTGAGCCGTCTGATTCCTACCTGCTCAGCTGGTTGATTATTGCCAGCTGAGCAGCATGATTCATCACAGCTGAGGTCAATGATTATTGCCTGCTGATTGCATGATTCATGCCTGCTCAGCTCTTTGGTTATTGCTTCCTGAGGCACATCATCAGTGCATGATAGCCACGTGATAAGTTCATGATCAGTCACATGATCAGCACCATGCAGACACGAGATCACTGCATGCTAAGTCACGTGATCAGTTCATGATCAGCCATGTGATTAGTGCATGATCAGCCACGTGATCACTGCAGGCACAATCAAGTGATCAGTGCATGATAGCCACGTAACCAGTACATGATTAATCAGTGTATGATCAGCCACGTGATCAGTGCATGATAGCCAAGGGACCAATGCATGTAGCCACGTGATCGGTGCATGATCAGTCACATGATCAGTGCAGGATCAGCCACGTGATCAGTGTATGATAGTCAAGTTACCATTGCCGACAGTTCCGTGATCACTGCAAGCGCAGTCACATGATCAGGTCACGTTAGCCACGTGATCAGTGCATGATCAGTCACGTGATCAGTGCGTGATCAGTCACGTGATCAGTGTATGATCATCCACATAATCAGTGCATGCGCAGTCACGTGATCAGTGCATGATAGCCACGTGATCAGTGCATGATAGCCACGTGACCAGTACATGATTAATCAGTGCATGATCATCCACGTGATCAGTGCAAGCACAGTCAAGTGATCAGCTCATCCAGTCACGTGATCAATGTATGATCAGCTTCGTGATCAGTGTATGATCACCACGTGATCAGTGCATGATCAGGCACGTTATCAGTGCATGATCAGTCACGTGATCAGTGCATGCTCAGTCACATGATCAGTGCATGATCAGCCACGTGATCAGTGTAAGATCAGCCAAGTGATCAGTGAATGTCAGCCACGTTATCAGTGTATGATCAGCCACTTGATCAGTGCATGATCCACAACGTGATTAGTGCATGATCATCCACGTGATCAGTGTATGATCAGCCACATTATCACTGCATGATCAGGCACGTGATCAGTGTATGATATCCAGTGCATGATAGCCACGTGCCCAGTACATGATTAATCAGTGCATGATCATCCACGTGATCAGTGCAAGCACAGTCAAGTGATCAGCTCATCCAGTCACGTGATCAATGTATGATCAGCTTCGTGATCAGAGTATGATCAGCCACGTGATCAGTGCATGATCAGCCATATGATCAGAGTATGATCAGCCACGTTATCAGTGTATGATCAGCCACGGTTTCAGTGCATGATCCGCAACGTGATTAGTGCATGATCAGGCACGTGATCAGTGTATGATCAGCCACGTGATCAGTGCATGATCAGCCATGTTATCAGTGCATGCAGAGTCATGTGATCAGTGTATGATCAGCTACGTGATCAGTGCATGATCAGTACCGTGATCAGTGTATGATCAGACACGTGATCAGTGCATGATCAGCCACTTGATCAGTGCATGATCAGCCAAGTGGTCAGTGCATGCAGTCACGTGATCAGTCTATGATCACCTTCGTGATCAGTGCATGATCAGCCACGTGATCAGTGCATGATTGCCATGTGATCAGTGCATGATCAGCCAAGTGGTCAGTGCATGCAGTCACGTGATCAGTGTATGATCAGCTTCGTGATCAGTGCATGATCAGCCACGTGAACAGTGCATGATCAGTCACATGATCAGTGCATGATCAGACACATGATCAGTGCATGATCAGGCTCGTGATCCGTGCATGATCAGTCACGTGACCAGTGTATGATCAGCCACGTGATCAGCGCATGATTGCCATGTGATCAGTGCATGATCAGCCACGTAATCAGTGCATGATAGGCACCTGACCAGTGCATTATCAGCAACGTGATTAGTGCATGATCAGCCACATGATCAGTGCATGTGCAGTCACGTGATCACTGTATGATCAGCCACGTGATCAGTGCATGATAGCCAAGTGATGAATGCATGATAGCTACGTGATCAGTGAATACTCAGTCACATGATCAGTGCATGATCAGCCACGTGGTCAGTGCATGATAGGCATGTGATCATTGCCTACAGTTATATGATCAGTGCATGCACAGTCATGTGACCAGTGTATGATCAGCCACGTGATCAGCGCATGATTGCCATGTGATCAGTGCATGATCAGCCACGTAATCAGTGCATGATAGGCACCTGACCAGTGCATGATCAGCAACGTGATTAGTGCATGATCAGCCACATGATCAGTGCATGATCAATCACGTGATCACTGTATGATCAGCCACGTCATCAGTGCATGTGCAGTCACGTCATCAGTGCATGATAGCCAAGTGATGAATGCATGATAGCTACGTGATTAGTGAATACTCAGTCACATGATCAGTGCATGATCAGCCACGTGGTCAGTGCATGATAGGCATGTGATCATTGCCTACAGTTATATGATCAGTGCATGCACAGTCACGTGATCAGTGCATGATACCCACGTGATCAGCACATGATCAATAACATGATCAGAAACATTTAGACACGTGATCACTATGCTCAGCCACGTGATCAGTTCCTGATCAGCCACGTGATCAGTGTATGATCATCCTCGAGATCACTGCATGCGCAGTCACATGATCAGTGCATGATAGCCACGTGATCAGTGCATTATCGGTCACGTCTTCAGTGCATGATCAGTCACGTGAACAGTGCATGATCAGCTATGTGATCAGTGCATGATAACCAGGTGATCAGTGCATGAACAGTCACGTGTTCAATGTATGATCATCCACGTGATCAGTGCATGATAGCCACGTGATCAGTTCATGATCAGTCAGATGATCATTATATGATCAGCCACGTGATCAGGTCATGATAGCCACGTGATCAGTACATGATCAGCAACATGATCAGTGCATTATCAGCCACGTGATCAGTGCATGCACAGTCAGGTGATCAGTGTATGATCAGCCACGTGATCAGTGCATGACAGCCAAGGGACCAATGCATGTAGCTACGTGATCGGTGCATGCTCAGTCACATGATCAGTGCAGGATCAACCACGTGATCAGTGTATGATAGCCAAGTTACCATTGCCGACAGTTCCGTGATCAGTGCAAGCGCAGTCACATGATCAGGTCACGATAGCCACGTGATAAGTGCATGATCAGTCACGTGATCAGTGTATGATCATCCACATAATCAGTGCATGCGCAGTCATGTGATCAGTGCATGATAGCCACCTGATCAGTGCATGATCTGTCACGTGATCAATGTATGATCATCCATGAGATCAGTGCATGATCAGCCACGTTATCAGTGCATGATAGCCACGTGATAAGTGCATGCACAGTAACGTAATCAGTGTATGATCAGCCAAATGATCAGTGTATGATCAGGCACGTGAAGAGTGCATGATCAGTCACCTGATCAGTGTATGAGAGCCAGGGTATCAGGGCATGATCAGCCACGTGATCAGTGCATGATCAGCACCGTGATGAGTGCATGCACAGTCACGTGATCAGTGTATGCTCAGCTTCGTAATCAGTGCATTATCAGCCACGTGATCAGTGCATGCACAGTCACGTGATCAGTGTATGCTCAACTTCGTGATCAGTGCATGATCAGCCATGTGATCAGTGCATTATCAGCCACGTGATCAGTGCATGATCCGCAACGTGATTAGTGCATAATCAGTCACGTGATCAGTGTATGATCAGCCACAGGATCAGTGCATGATCAGCCAGGTGTTCAGTGAATGCACAGTCACCTGTTCAGTGCATGATCAGCCAGGGGATCAGTGCATGATAGCCATGTGATCAGTGTATGATCAGCCACGTAATCAGTGCATGATAGCCAGCTGACCAGTACATGATCAGCCACGTGATCAGTGCATGATCCGCAACGTGATTAGTGCATGATCAGCCACGTGATCAATGTATGATCAGCCACGTGATCAGTGCATTATCAGCCACGTGATCAGTGCATGCACAGTCATGTGATCAGTATATGATCAGATTCGTGATCAGTGCATGATAAGCCACGAGATCAGTGCATGATCAGGCACGTGAAGAGTGTATGATCAGTCATGTGATCAGTGTATGATAACCAGGTTATCAGGGCATTATCAGCCACGTGATCAGTGCATGATCAGCCACATGATCAGTGCATGCAGAGTTACGTGATCACTGTATGCTCAGCCACGTGATCAGTGCATGATCAGGCACGTGATCAGTTCATGATCAGTCACTTGGTCAGTGTATGATCAGCCACGTGAACAGTGCCTGCTGAGTCCCGTGACCAGGGACTACTGAGCTGCGTGATCCTGTCGGATAAGCTACTTGACAATTGCCATCTTAGCTGCGTGGTTCCTGCCTGCTCATATGCTTGACAATTGCCAGCTGAGCCGTCTGATTCCTGCCTATTCAGCTGCTTGATGACTGCCAGCTGAGCAGCATGATTCATCACAGCTGAGGTCCATGATTATTGCCTGCTGATTGCGTGATTCGTGCCTGCTCAGCTCTTTGGTTATTACCTCCTGAGGCACGTCATCAGTGCATGATAGCCACTTGATCATTTCATGATCAGTCACATGATCAGCACCATTCAGACATGAGACCATTGCACGCTAAGTCACGTAATCAGTTCATGAACAGCCATGTGATAAGTGCATGATCATCCACGTGATTATTGCATGCACAATCAAGTGATCAGTGCATGAGAGCCACGTGCTCTGTGCATGATCAGTCACGTGATCAGTGTATGATCATCCACGTGATCAGTGCATGATAGCCACGTGAGCAGTACATGATTAATCAGTGCATGATCATCCACGTGATCAGTGCATGCACAGTCAAGTGATCAGTGCATGCAGTCACGTGATCAGAGTATGATTAGCCACGTGATCAGTGCATGATCAGGCAAGTGATCAGTGCATGAAGTCACGTGAACAGTCTATGATTAGCATCAGATCAGTGTATGATCACCACGTGATCAGTGCATGATCAGGCACGTTATCAGTGCATGATCATCCACGTGATTATTGCATGCACAATCAAGTGATCAGTGCATGAGAGCCACGTGATCTGTGCATGATCAGTAACGTGATCAGTGTATGATCAGCCACGTGATCAGTGCATGCACAGTCAAGTGATCAGTGCATGCAGTCACGTGATCAGTGTATGATCAGCTTCGTGATCAGTGTATGATCACCACGTGATCAGTGCATGATCAGGCACGTTATCAGTGCATGATCAGTCACGTGATCAGTGCATGATCAGTCACGTGATCAGTGCATGATCAGCCACGTGATCAGTGCATGATAGCCACCTGAGCAGTGCATGAGCAGCAACGTGATTAGTGAATGATCAGCTACATGATCAGTGCATGATCAATCACGTGATCACTGAATGATCAGCCATGTCATCATTGCATGTGCAGTCCCGTGATCAGTGTATGATCAGCCACGTTATCAGTGCATGATAACCAAGTGATCAATGCATGATAGCTACGTGATCAGTGCATGCTCAGTCACATGATCAGTGCATGATCAGCCACGTGATCAGGTCATGATAGCCACGTGATCAGTACATGATCAGCCACGTGATCAGTGCATTATCAGCCACGTGATCAGTGCATGCACCGTCAGGTGATCAGTGTATGATCAGCCACGTGATCAGTGCATGATAGCCAAGGGACCAATGCATGTAGCTACGTGATCGGTGCATGCTCACTCACATGATCAGTGCAGGATCAGCCACGTGATCAGTGTATGATAGCAAGTTACCATTGCCGACAGTTCCGTGATCAGTGCAAGCGCAGTCACATGATCAGGTCACGATAGCCACGTGATCAGTCACGTGATCAGTGCATGATAGCCACGTGATCAGTGCATGATAGCCACGTGATCAGTGCATGATCAGTCAGGTCTTCAGTGCATGATCTGTCACGTGATCAGTGTATGATCATCCATGTGATCAGTGCATGATCAGCCACGTGATCAGTGCATGATAGCCACGTGATAAGTGCATGCACAGTAACGTGATCAGTGTATGATCAGCCAAATGATCAGTGCATGATCAGGCACGTGAAGAGTGCATGATCAGTCACCTGATCAGTGTATGAGAGCCAGGGTATCAGGGCATGATCAGCCCCGTGATGAGTGCATGCACAGTCACGTGATCAGTGTATGATCAACTTCGTGATCAGTGCATTATCAGCCACGTGATCAGTGCATGCACAGTCACGTGATCAGTGTATGATCAACTTCGTGATCAGTGCATGATCAGCCATGTGATCAGTGCATTATCAGCCACGTGATCAGTGCATGATCCGCAATGTGATTAGTGCATGATCAGTCACGTGATCAGTGTATGATCAGCCACATGATCAGTGCATGATCAGCCAGGTGTTCAGTGAATGCAGTCACCTGATCAGTGCATGATCAGCCAGGGGATCAGTGCATGATAGCCATGTGATCAGTGTATGATAGCCACGTGATCAGTGTATGATCAGCCACATGATCAGTGCATGATCAGCCAGGTGTTCAGTGAATGCAGTCACCTGATCAGTGCATGATCAGCCAGGGCATCAGTGCATGATAGCCATGTGATCAGTGTATGATCAGCTACGTGATCAGTGCATGATCGTACACGTGATCAGTGTATGATCAGACACGTGATCAGTGCATGATCAGCCACTTGATCAGTGCATGATCAGGCACGTGATCAGTGCATGATCAGCCACTTGATCAGTGCATGATCAGGCACGTGATCAGTGCATGATCAGACACATGATCAGTGCATGATCAGGCTCGTGATCCGTGCATGATCATCCACGTGATTATTGCATGCATAATCAAGTGATCAGTGCATGAGAGCCACGTGATCTGTGCATGATCAGTCACGTAATCAGTGTATGATCAGCCACGTGATCAGTGCATGATAGCCACGTGACCAGTACATGATTAATCAGAGCATGATCATCCACGTGATCAGTGCATGCACAGTGAAGTGATCAGTGCATGCAGCCACGTGATCAGTGTATGATCAGCCACGTGATCAGTGTATGATCAGCCACGTGATCAGTGCATGATCAGGCACGTGATCAGTGTATGATCAGCCTCAGGATCAGTGCATGATCAGCCACGTGATCAGTGCATGATCAGCCACGTTATCAGTGCATGCACAGTCACGTGTTCAGTGTATGATGAGCTACGTCATCAGTGCATGATCAGCCACGTAATTAGTGCATGATCAGGCACGTAATCAGTGCATAATCAGGCACGTGATCAGTGTATGATCAGTCAGGTGATCAGTGCATGATCAGCCAATTGATCAGTGCACGATATGGCAAGTGATCAGTGCATGAAGGCACATGAACAGTCTATGATTAGCTTCAGATCAGTGCATGATCAGCCACGTGATCATTGCATGATCAGGCACGTGATCAGTGCATTATCAGTCACGTGATCAGTGCATGATGAGTCACGTGATCAGTGTATGATCAGCCACGTGATCAGTGCATGATAGCCACCTGAGCAGTGCATGATCAGCAACGTGATTAGTGAATCATCAGCCACATGATCAGTGCATGATCAATCACGTGATCACTGAATGATCAGCCATGTCATCATTGCATGTGCAGTCACGTGATCAGTGTATGATCAGCCACATTATCAGTGCATGATAACCAAGTTATCAATGCATGATAGCTACGTGATCAGTGCATGCTCAGTCACATGATCAGTGCATGATCAGCCACATGATCAGTGTATGATCAGCTACTTGATCAGTGCATGATGCGCAACATTATCAGTGCATGATTAGGCACGTGATCAGTGTATGATATCCAGTGCATGATAGCCACGTGCCCAGTACATGATTAATCAGTGCATGATCATCCACGTGATCAGTGCAAGCACAGTCAAGTGATCAGTGCATCCAGTCACGTGATCAATGTATGATCAGCTTCGTGATCAGAGTATGATCAGCCACGTGATCAGTGCATGATCAGCCATGTGATCAGAGTATGATCAGCCACGTGATCAGTGTATGATCAGCCACGGTTTCAGTGCATGATCTGCAACGTGATTAGTGCCTGATCAGGCACGTGATCAGTGTATGATCAGCCACGTGATCAGTGCATGCAGAGTTACGTGATCAGTGTATGCTCAGCTTCGTGATCAGTGCATGATCAGCCACGTGATCAGTGCATGATCAGGCACGTGATCAGTTCATGATCAGTCACGTGATCAGTGAATGATCAGCCACGTGATCAGTGCATGATCAGGCACGTGATCAGTTCATGATCAGTCACTTGGTCAGTGTATGATCAGCCACGTGAACAGTGCCTGCTGAGTCCCATGACCAGGGACTACTGAGCTGCGTGATCCTGTCGGATAAGCTACTTGACAATTGCCATCTTAGCTGCGTGGTTCCTGCCTGCTCATATGCTTGACAATTGCCAGCTGAGCCGTCTGATTCCTGCCTATTCAGCTGCTTGATGACTGCCAGCTGAGCAGCATGATTCATCACAGCTGAGGTCCATGATTATTGCCTGCTGATTGCGTGATTCGTGCCTGCTCAGCTCTTTGGTTATTACCTCCTGAGGGACGTCATCAGTGCATGATAGCCACGTGATCAGTTCATGATCACTCACATGATCAGCACCATTCAGACACGAGACCATTGCATGCTAAGTCACGTAATCAGTTCATGAACAGCCATGTGATAAGTGCATGATCATCCACGTGATTATTGCATGCACAATCAAGTGATCAGTGCATGAGAGCCACGTGCTCTGTGCATGATCAGTCACGTGATCAGTGTATGATCAGCCACGTGATCAGTGCATGATAGCCACGTGAGCAGTACATGATTAATCAGTGCATGATCATCCACGTGATCAGTGCATGCACAGTCAAGTGATCAGTGCATGCAGTCACGTGATCAGTGTATGATCAGCTTCGTGATCAGAGTATGATCAGCCACGTGATCAGTGCATGATCAGCCATGTGATCAGAGTATGATCAGCCACGTGATCAGTGTATGATCAGCCACGGTTTCAGTGCATGATCTGCAACGTGATTAGTGCCTGATCAGGCACGTGATCAGTGTATGATCAGCCACGTGATCAGTGCATGCAGAGTTACGTGATCAGTGTATGCTCAGCTTCGTGATCAGTGCATGATCAGCCACGTGATCAGTGCATGATCAGGCACGTGATCAGTTCATGATCAGTCACGTGATCAGTGAATGATCAGCCACGTGATCAGTGCATGATCAGGCACGTGATCAGTTCATGATCAGTCACTTGGTCAGTGTATGATCAGCCACGTGAACAGTGCCTGCTGAGTCCCGTGACCAGGGACTACTGAGCTGCGTGATCCTGTCGGATAAGCTACTTGACAATTGCCATCTTAGCTGCGTGGTTCCTGCCTGCTCATATGCTTGACAATTGCCAGCTGAGCCGTCTGATTCCTGCCTATTCAGCTGCTTGATGACTGCCAGCTGAGCAGCATGATTCATCACAGCTGAGGTCCATGATTATTGCCTGCTGATTGCGTGATTCGTGCCTGCTCAGCTCTTTGGTTATTACCTCCTGAGGCACGTCATCAGTGCATGATAGCCACTTGATCAGTTCATGATCAGTCACATGATCAGCACCATTCAGACATGAGACCATTGCACGCTAAGTCACGTAATCAGTTCATGAACAGCCATGTGATAAGTGCATGATCATCCACGTGATTATTGCATGCACAATCAAGTGATCAGTGCATGAGAGCCACGTGCTCTGTGCATGATCAGTCACGTGATCAGTGTATGATCATCCACGTGATCAGTGCATGATAGCCACGTGAGCAGTACATGATTAATCAGTGCATGATCATCCACGTGATCAGTGCATGCACAGTCAAGTGATCAGTGCATGCAGTCACGTGATCAGAGTATGATTAGCCACGTGATCAGTGCATGATCAGGCAAGTGATCAGTGCATGAAGTCACGTGAACAGTCTATGATTAGCATCAGATCAGTGTATGATCACCACGTGATCAGTGCATGATCAGGCACGTTATCAGTGCATGATCATCCACGTGATTATTGCATGCACAATCAAGTGATCAGTGCATGAGAGCCACGTGATCTGTGCATGATCAGTAACGTGATCAGTGTATGATCAGCCACGTGATCAGTGCATGCACAGTCAAGTGATCAGTGCATGCAGTCACGTGATCAGTGTATGATCAGCTTCGTGATCAGTGTATGATCACCACGTGATCAGTGCATGATCAGGCACGTTATCAGTGCATGATCAGTCACGTGATCAGTGCATGATCAGTCACGTGATCAGTGCATGATCAGCCACGTGATCAGTGCATGATAGCCACCTGAGCAGTGCATGAGCAGCAACGTGATTAGTGAATGATCAGCTACATGATCAGTGCATGATCAATCACGTGATCACTGAATGATCAGCCATGTCATCATTGCATGTGCAGTCCCGTGATCAGTGTATGATCAGCCACGTTATCAGTGCATGATAACCAAGTGATCAATGCATGATAGCTACGTGATCAGTGCATGCTCAGTCACATGATCAGTGCATGATCAGCCACGTGATCAGGTCATGATAGCCACGTGATCAGTACATGATCAGCCACGTGATCAGTGCATTATCAGCCACGTGATCAGTGCATGCACCGTCAGGTGATCAGTGTATGATCAGCCACGTGATCAGTGCATGATAGCCAAGGGACCAATGCATGTAGCTACGTGATCGGTGCATGCTCACTCACATGATCAGTGCAGGATCAGCCACGTGATCAGTGTATGATAGCAAGTTACCATTGCCGACAGTTCCGTGATCAGTGCAAGCGCAGTCACATGATCAGGTCACGATAGCCACGTGATCAGTCACGTGATCAGTGCATGATAGCCACGTGATCAGTGCATGATAGCCACGTGATCAGTGCATGATCAGTCAGGTCTTCAGTGCATGATCTGTCACGTGATCAGTGTATGATCATCCATGTGATCAGTGCATGATCAGCCACGTGATCAGTGCATGATAGCCACGTGATAAGTGCATGCACAGTAACGTGATCAGTGTATGATCAGCCAAATGATCAGTGCATGATCAGGCACGTGAAGAGTGCATGATCAGTCACCTGATCAGTGTATGAGAGCCAGGGTATCAGGGCATGATCAGCCCCGTGATGAGTGCATGCACAGTCACGTGATCAGTGTATGATCAACTTCGTGATCAGTGCATTATCAGCCACGTGATCAGTGCATGCACAGTCACGTGATCAGTGTATGATCAACTTCGTGATCAGTGCATGATCAGCCATGTGATCAGTGCATTATCAGCCACGTGATCAGTGCATGATCCGCAATGTGATTAGTGCATGATCAGTCACGTGATCAGTGTATGATCAGCCACATGATCAGTGCATGATCAGCCAGGTGTTCAGTGAATGCAGTCACCTGATCAGTGCATGATCAGCCAGGGGATCAGTGCATGATAGCCATGTGATCAGTGTATGATAGCCACGTGATCAGTGTATGATCAGCCACATGATCAGTGCATGATCAGCCAGGTGTTCAGTGAATGCAGTCACCTGATCAGTGCATGATCAGCCAGGGCATCAGTGCATGATAGCCATGTGATCAGTGTATGATCAGCTACGTGATCAGTGCATGATCGTACACGTGATCAGTGTATGATCAGACACGTGATCAGTGCATGATCAGCCACTTGATCAGTGCATGATCAGGCACGTGATCAGTGCATGATCAGCCACTTGATCAGTGCATGATCAGGCACGTGATCAGTGCATGATCAGACACATGATCAGTGCATGATCAGGCTCGTGATCCGTGCATGATCATCCACGTGATTATTGCATGCATAATCAAGTGATCAGTGCATGAGAGCCACGTGATCTGTGCATGATCAGTCACGTAATCAGTGTATGATCAGCCACGTGATCAGTGCATGATAGCCACGTGACCAGTACATGATTAATCAGAGCATGATCATCCACGTGATCAGTGCATGCACAGTGAAGTGATCAGTGCATGCAGCCACGTGATCAGTGTATGATCAGCCACGTGATCAGTGTATGATCAGCCACGTGATCAGTGCATGATCAGGCACGTGATCAGTGTATGATCAGCCTCAGGATCAGTGCATGATCAGCCACGTGATCAGTGCATGATCAGCCACGTTATCAGTGCATGCACAGTCACGTGTTCAGTGTATGATGAGCTACGTCATCAGTGCATGATCAGCCACGTAATTAGTGCATGATCAGGCACGTAATCAGTGCATAATCAGGCACGTGATCAGTGTATGATCAGTCAGGTGATCAGTGCATGATCAGCCAATTGATCAGTGCACGATATGGCAAGTGATCAGTGCATGAAGGCACATGAACAGTCTATGATTAGCTTCAGATCAGTGCATGATCAGCCACGTGATCATTGCATGATCAGGCACGTGATCAGTGCATTATCAGTCACGTGATCAGTGCATGATGAGTCACGTGATCAGTGTATGATCAGCCACGTGATCAGTGCATGATAGCCACCTGAGCAGTGCATGATCAGCAACGTGATTAGTGAATCATCAGCCACATGATCAGTGCATGATCAATCACGTGATCACTGAATGATCAGCCATGTCATCATTGCATGTGCAGTCACGTGATCAGTGTATGATCAGCCACATTATCAGTGCATGATAACCAAGTTATCAATGCATGATAGCTACGTGATCAGTGCATGCTCAGTCACATGATCAGTGCATGATCAGCCACATGATCAGTGTATGATCAGCTACTTGATCAGTGCATGATGCGCAACATTATCAGTGCATGATTAGGCACGTGATCAGTGTATGATATCCAGTGCATGATAGCCACGTGCCCAGTACATGATTAATCAGTGCATGATCATCCACGTGATCAGTGCAAGCACAGTCAAGTGATCAGTGCATCCAGTCACGTGATCAATGTATGATCAGCTTCGTGATCAGAGTATGATCAGCCACGTGATCAGTGCATGATCAGCCATGTGATCAGAGTATGATCAGTCACGTGATCAGTGTATGATCATCCACGTGATCATTGCATGATAGCCACGTGAGCAGTACATGATTAATCAGTGCATGATCATCCACGTGATCAGTGCATGCACAGTCAAGTGATCAGTGCATGCAGTCACGTGATCAGAGTATGATTAGCCACGTGATCAGTGCATGATCAGGCAAGTGATCAGTGCATGAAGTCACGTGAACAGTCTATGATTAGCATCAGATCAGTGTATGATCACCACGTGATCAGTGCATGATCAGGCACGTTATCAGTGCATGATCATCCACGTGATTATTGCATGCACAATCAAGTGATCAGTGCATGAGAGCCACGTGATCTGTGCATGATCAGTAACGTGATCAGTGTATGATCAGCCACGTGATCAGTGCATGCACAGTCAAGTGATCAGTGCATGCAGTCACGTGATCAGTGTATGATCAGCTTCGTGATCAGTGTATGATCACCACGTGATCAGTGCATGATCAGGCACGTTATCAGTGCATGATCAGTCACGTGATCAGTGCATGATCAGTCACGTGATCAGTGCATGATCAGCCACGTGATCAGTGCATGATAGCCACCTGAGCAGTGCATGAGCAGCAACGTGATTAGTGAATGATCAGCTACATGATCAGTGCATGATCAATCACGTGATCACTGAATGATCAGCCATGTCATCATTGCATGTGCAGTCCCGTGATCAGTGTATGATCAGCCACGTTATCAGTGCATGATAACCAAGTGATCAATGCATGATAGCTACGTGATCAGTGCATGCTCAGTCACATGATCAGTGCATGATCAGCCACGTGATCAGGTCATGATAGCCACGTGATCAGTACATGATCAGCCACGTGATCAGTGCATTATCAGCCACGTGATCAGTGCATGCACCGTCAGGTGATCAGTGTATGATCAGCCACGTGATCAGTGCATGATAGCCAAGGGACCAATGCATGTAGCTACGTGATCGGTGCATGCTCACTCACATGATCAGTGCAGGATCAGCCACGTGATCAGTGTATGATAGCAAGTTACCATTGCCGACAGTTCCGTGATCAGTGCAAGCGCAGTCACATGATCAGGTCACGATAGCCACGTGATCAGTCACGTGATCAGTGCATGATAGCCACGTGATCAGTGCATGATAGCCACGTGATCAGTGCATGATCAGTCAGGTCTTCAGTGCATGATCTGTCACGTGATCAGTGTATGATCATCCATGTGATCAGTGCATGATCAGCCACGTGATCAGTGCATGATAGCCACGTGATAAGTGCATGCACAGTAACGTGATCAGTGTATGATCAGCCAAATGATCAGTGCATGATCAGGCACGTGAAGAGTGCATGATCAGTCACCTGATCAGTGTATGAGAGCCAGGGTATCAGGGCATGATCAGCCCCGTGATGAGTGCATGCACAGTCACGTGATCAGTGTATGATCAACTTCGTGATCAGTGCATTATCAGCCACGTGATCAGTGCATGCACAGTCACGTGATCAGTGTATGATCAACTTCGTGATCAGTGCATGATCAGCCATGTGATCAGTGCATTATCAGCCACGTGATCAGTGCATGATCCGCAATGTGATTAGTGCATGATCAGTCACGTGATCAGTGTATGATCAGCCACATGATCAGTGCATGATCAGCCAGGTGTTCAGTGAATGCAGTCACCTGATCAGTGCATGATCAGCCAGGGGATCAGTGCATGATAGCCATGTGATCAGTGTATGATAGCCACGTGATCAGTGTATGATCAGCCACATGATCAGTGCATGATCAGCCAGGTGTTCAGTGAATGCAGTCACCTGATCAGTGCATGATCAGCCAGGGCATCAGTGCATGATAGCCATGTGATCAGTGTATGATCAGCTACGTGATCAGTGCATGATCGTACACGTGATCAGTGTATGATCAGACACGTGATCAGTGCATGATCAGCCACTTGATCAGTGCATGATCAGGCACGTGATCAGTGCATGATCAGCCACTTGATCAGTGCATGATCAGGCACGTGATCAGTGCATGATCAGACACGTGATCAGTGCATGATCAGGCTCGTGATCCGTGCATGATCATCCACGTGATTATTGCATGCATAATCAAGTGATCAGTGCATGAGAGCCACGTGATCTGTGCATGATCAGTCACGTAATCAGTGTATGATCAGCCACGTGATCAGTGCATGATAGCCACGTGACCAGTACATGATTAATCAGAGCATGATCATCCACGTGATCAGTGCATGCACAGTGAAGTGATCAGTGCATGCAGCCACGTGATCAGTGTATGATCAGCCACGTGATCAGTGTATGATCAGCCACGTGATCAGTGCATGATCAGGCACGTGATCAGTGTATGATCAGCCTCAGGATCAGTGCATGATCAGCCACGTGATCAGTGCATGATCAGCCACGTTATCAGTGCATGCACAGTCACGTGTTCAGTGTATGATGAGCTACGTCATCAGTGCATGATCAGCCACGTAATTAGTGCATGATCAGGCACGTAATCAGTGCATAATCAGGCACGTGATCAGTGTATGATCAGTCAGGTGATCAGTGCATGATCAGCCAATTGATCAGTGCACGATATGGCAAGTGATCAGTGCATGAAGGCACATGAACAGTCTATGATTAGCTTCAGATCAGTGCATGATCAGCCACGTGATCATTGCATGATCAGGCACGTGATCAGTGCATTATCAGTCACGTGATCAGTGCATGATGAGTCACGTGATCAGTGTATGATCAGCCACGTGATCAGTGCATGATAGCCACCTGAGCAGTGCATGATCAGCAACGTGATTAGTGAATCATCAGCCACATGATCAGTGCATGATCAATCACGTGATCACTGAATGATCAGCCATGTCATCATTGCATGTGCAGTCACGTGATCAGTGTATGATCAGCCACATTATCAGTGCATGATAACCAAGTTATCAATGCATGATAGCTACGTGATCAGTGCATGCTCAGTCCACATGATCAGTGCATGATCAGCCACATGATCAGTGTATGATCAGCTACTTGATCAGTGCATGATGCGCAACATTATCAGTGCATGATTAGGCACGTGATCAGTGTATGATATCCAGTGCATGATAGCCACGTGCCCAGTACATGATTAATCAGTGCATGATCATCCACGTGATCAGTGCAAGCACAGTCAAGTGATCAGTGCATCCAGTCACGTGATCAATGTATGATCAGCTTCGTGATCAGAGTATGATCAGCCACGTGATCAGTGCATGATCAGCCATGTGATCAGAGTATGATCAGCCACGTGATCAGTGTATGATCAGCCACGGTTTCAGTGCATGATCTGCAACGTGATTAGTGCCTGATCAGGCACGTGATCAGTGTATGATCAGCCACGTGATCAGTGCATGCAGAGTTACGTGATCAGTGTATGCTCAGCTTCGTGATCAGTGCATGATCAGCCACGTGATCAGTGCATGATCAGGCACGTGATCAGTTCATGATCAGTCACGTGATCAGTGAATGATCAGCCACGTGATCAGTGCATGATCAGGCACGTGATCAGTTCATGATCAGTCACTTGGTCAGTGTATGATCAGCCACGTGAACAGTGCCTGCTGAGTCCCATGACCAGGGACTACTGAGCTGCGTGATCCTGTCGGATAAGCTACTTGACAATTGCCATCTTAGCTGCGTGGTTCCTGCCTGCTCATATGCTTGACAATTGCCAGCTGAGCCGTCTGATTCCTGCCTATTCAGCTGCTTGATGACTGCCAGCTGAGCAGCATGATTCATCACAGCTGAGGTCCATGATTATTGCCTGCTGATTGCGTGATTCGTGCCTGCTCAGCTCTTTGGTTATTACCTCCTGAGGGACGTCATCAGTGCATTGATAGCCACGTGATCAGTTCATGATCACTCACATGATCAGCACCATTCAGACACGAGACCATTGCATGCTAAGTCACGTAATCAGTTTCATGAACAGCCATGTGATAAGTGCATGATCATCCACGTGATTATTGCATGCACAATCAAGTGATCAGTGCATGAGAGCCACGTGCTCTGTGCATGATCAGTCACGTGATCAGTGTATGATCAGCCACGTGATCAGTGCATGATAGCCACGTGAGCAGTACATGATTAATCAGTGCATGATCATCCACGTGATCAGTGCATGCACAGTCAAGTGATCAGTGCATGCAGTCACGTGATCAGTGTATGATCAGCTTCGTGATCAGAGTATGATCAGCCACGTGATCAGTGCATGATCCGCAACGTGATCAGTGCATGATCAGGCACCTGATCAGTGTATGATCAGCCACGTTATCAGTGCATGCACAGTCACTTGATCAGTGTATGATCAGCTACGTGATCAGTGCATGATCAGCCACGTATTTAGTGCATGATCATGTCGTGATCAGTGCATGATCAGTCACGTGATCAGTGTTTGATCAGTCAGGTGATCACTGCATGATCAGCCACTTGATCAGTGCATGATCAGGCAAGTGATCAGTGCATGAAGTCACGTGAACAGTCTATGATTAGCTTCAGATCAGTGTATGATCACCACGGGATCAGTGCATGATCAGGCACGTTATCAGTGCATGATCATCCACGTGATTATTGCATGCACAATCAAGTGATCAGTGCATGAGAGCCACGTGATCAGTGCATGATCAGTCACGTGATCAGTGTATGATCAGCCACGTGATCAGTGCATGATAGCCACGTGACCAGTACAATGATTAATCAGTGCATGATCATCCACGTGATCAGTGCATGCACAGTCAAGTGATCAGTGCATGCAGTCACGTGATCAGTGTATGATCAGCTTCGTGATCAGAGTATGATCAGCCACGTGATCAGTGCATGATCCGCAAACGTGATCAGTGCATGATCAGGCACCTGATCAGTGTATGATCAGCCACGTTATCAGTGCATGCACAGTCACTTGATCAGTGTATGATCAGCTACGTGATCAGTGCATAGTCAGCCACGTGATCAGTGTATGATCAGTCAGGTGATCAGTGCATGATCAGCACTTGATCAGTACATGATCAGGCAAGTGATCAGTGCATGAAGTCACGTGAACAGTCTATGATTAGCTTCAGATCAGTGCATGATCACCACGTGATCAGTGCATGATCAGGCACGTTATCAGTGAATGATCATTCACGTGATCAGTGCATGATGAGCCACGTGATCATTGTATGATCAGTCACGTGATCAGTGCATGATCAATCACGTGATCACTGAATGATCAGCCATGTCATCATTGCATGTGCAGTCACGTGATCAGTGTATGATCAGCCACGTTATCAGTGCATGATAACCAAGTGATCAATGCATGATAGCTACGTGATCAGTGCATGCTCAGTCACATGATCAGAGCATGATCAGCCACGTGTTCAGTGTATGATCAGCCAAGTGATCAGTGAATGTCAGCTACGTTATCAGTGTATGATCAGCTACTTGATCAGTGCATGATGCGCAACGTGATTAGTGCATGAATCAGCCACGTGATCAGTGTATGATCAGCCACATTATCAGTGCATGATCAGGCACGTGATCAGTGTATGATATCCAGTGCATGATAGCCACGTGCCCAGTACAGGCTTAATCAGTGCAATATCATCACGTGATCAGTGCAGCACAGTCAAGTGATCAGTGCATCCAGTCACGTGATAATGTATGATCAGCTTCGTGATCAGAGTATGATCAGCCACGTGATCAGCGCATGATCAGCCATGCTGATCAGAGTGATCATGTATCAGCCACGTGATCA
>NW_020190282.1:0-38502 GCF_002263795.3 Bos taurus
ACATGATCAGCGCATGATCAGTCCATGATCAGCGCCATTAAGTCACGTGATCACTACATGATAGTCATGTGATCAGTCCATGCTCAGTCACGGTATCAGTGCATGATCAGCCACGTGATCAGTGCATGATCAGCCAGGTGATCAGTTCATGATAGCTATGTGATCAGTTCATGATTTGTCACGTGATCTGTGCATGACCAGGCAGGTGATCAGTGTATGATCAGCCACGTGATCAGTGCATGATCCGTCACCTGATGGGTGTATGATCAGTCACCTGACCGGTACATGGTAGCTACATGATCATTGCATGATCAGCCACGTGAGTAGTGCATGATAGCCACCTGATCAGTGCATGATCAGTCACGTGTTCAGTGCATGATCAGTCATGTAATCTGTGCATGACCAGGCACGTGATCAGTGTATGACCAGCCAAGTGATCAGTGCATGATATCCACGTGATCACTGCATGATCAGTCACGTGATCAGTGCATGATCAGTCACGTGATCAGTGGATGATCAGCCACATGATCAGTGCATGATCAATTACGTGATCAGTGCATGATCAGTCACGTGACCAGTATATGGTAGCTAGGTAATCATTGCATGATCAGCCACATGAGCCGTGCATGATAGCCACGAGATCAGTGCATGATCAGTCACGTGATCAGTGCATGATCACTCACGTGAACAGTGCATGATAAGTCACCTGATCTGTGCATGATCAATTACGTGATCAGTGCATGATCACTCACGTGACCAGTACATGGTAGCTACGTGATCACTGCATGAACAGCCGCGTGAGCAGTGCATGATAGCCACGTGATCAGTGCATGATCTGTCACATGATCAGTGTATGATCATCCGGGTGATCAGTGCATGGGCAGTCATGTGATCAGTGCATGATATAGACGTGATCAGTGCATGATCAGTCTCGTGATCAGTGTATGATCAACCACGTGATCAGTGCACGATAGCCAGGTAATGAGTGCATGATAGCCAGATGATCAGTGCATGATCAGTCACGTGATCATTGTATGATCAGCCAAGTAATCAGTGCATGATAGCCAACTGATCAGTGGATGATCAGTCACGTGATCAGTGCATAGTCAGTCACGTGATCATTGCATGATCAGCCACGTGAATAGTGCATGATCAATTACGTGATCAGTGCATGATCAGTCACGTGATCAGTACATGATCAGTCACGTGAACAGTGCATGATCAGTCATGTGATCAGTGTATGACCAGCCAAGTGATCAGTGCATGATAGCCACGTGATCAGTGCATGATCAGTCACGTGATCAGTGCATGATCAGTCACGTGATCAGTGTATGATCAGCCACGTGATCTGCGCATGATCAGCAAAATGATCAGTGCATGATCAGCCACGTGATCAGTGCATGATCAGTCACATGATCAGTGCATGGTCAGTCACGTGATCAGTGCATGATCATCCACGTGATCAGTGCATGATCATCCACGTGATTCAGTGCATGTGGAGTCCATGTAGACAATGAATGATAGCGCCGCCGTGATCAGTGCACGATCAGTCCCATGATGAGTGTAATGATCAGCCAAGTGATCAGTGCAAGAGAGCTACGTGATCAGTGCATGATCAGGCCACGTCATCAGTGCATGATAGCTACGTGAGCAGTGCATACAATTATGTGATCAGTGCATGCGCAATCACATGATCAGTGCATGAGAGCCACGTGATCAGTGCATGATTATTCACGTGATAGGTGGTGTGATCAGCCACGTGAACCAGTGCATGCTCAGTCACGTGATAAGGGCCTGCTGAGCTGCGTGATTACTGTCTGCTCATCTGCTTGACAATTGCCAGCTGAGCTGTACGGTTCCTGCCTGTCATCTCCTTGACAATTGCCACCTGTGCTGCATAATTCCTGCCTGCTCATCTACTTGATTATTGCCAGGTGAGGCAGCATGATTTCTCAGAGCTGAGTTCCATGATTATAGCCTGCTGACTGCTTCCTGCCTACTCAGCCTCCTTGTTCATTGCCTGCCAGATGCACATCGATGCAGTGTGTGACCACCCAACCATGATCCATGCAACAATGATCAGTCCACATGATCAATGCCAGTGATAAGCCAGGGTGATCAGTGCATGATCAATTACGTGATCAATTGCATGATGAGCCACGGTGAAGCCAGTGCCATGATAGCCACGTGATCAGTGCATGATACAGTGCAACATGATCAGTGCGTGATTAGTCACGGGTCAAGTGCGATCGATCAAGCCACCGTGATCAGTGCATGATCAATTACGTGATTAGTGCATGATCAGTTACGTGAAGCAGAGTATGATCAGCCATGTGATCAGTGCAATGGTTCAGACACGTGAAGAGTGTGTGATTCAGCCACATGGTCAGTGCATGATATCCAAGGGATCAGTGCATGATCCATTCACCGTAATCAGTGTAATGATCAGCCACGTGAAACAGTGCATGCTCAGTCACGTGATCAGGGCCTGCTGAGCTGCGTGATTCCTGTCTGATCATCTGCTTGACAATTGCCCAGCTGAGCTGCACGATTCCTGCCTGTCGTCTGCTGACAATTGCCAGCTGTGCTGCGTTAATTCCTGCCTGCTTCAGCTGCTTGATTATTGCCAGCTGAGCAGCATGATTCCTCACAGCTGAGTTCCATGATTATTGCCTGCTGACTGTTTGATTCGTGCCTACTCAGCTCTTTGTTTATTGCCCTCCAGAGGCACATGATCAGTGTATGATAGCAAACATGAATCAGCGCATGATCAGTCACATGATCAGCGCCATTAAGTCACGTGATCACTACATGAAGTCATGTGATCAGTCCATGCCTCAGTCACGGTATCAGTGCATGATCAGCCACATGATCAGTGCATGATCAGCCAGGTGATCAGTTCATGATAGCTATGTGATCAGTTCATGATTTGTCACGTGATCTGTGCATGACCAGGCAGGTGATCAGTGTATGATCAGCCACGTGATCAGTGCATGATCCGTCACCTGATGGGTGTATGATCAGTCACCTGACCGGTACATGGTAGCTACATGATCATTGCATGATCAGCCACGTGAGTAGTGCATGATAGCCACCTGATCAGTGCATGATCAGTCACGTGTTCAGTGCATGATCAGTCATGTAATCTGTGCATGACCAGGCACGTGATCAGTGTATGACCAGCCAAGTGATCAGTGCATGATATCCACGTGATCACTGCATGATCAGTCACGTGATCAGTGCATGATCAGTCACGTGATCAGTGGATGATCAGCCACATGATCAGTGCATGATCAATTACGTGATCAGTGCATGATCAGTCACGTGACCAGTATATGGTAGCTAGGTAATCATTGCATGATCAGCCACATGAGCCGTGCATGATAGCCACGAGATCAGTGCATGATCAGTCACGTGATCAGTGCATGATCACTCACGTGAACAGTGCATGATAAGTCACCTGATCAGTGCATGATCAATTACGTGATCAGTGCATGATCACTCACGTGACCAGTACATGGTAGCTACGTGATCACTGCATGAACAGCCGCGTGAGCAGTGCATGATAGCCACGTGATCAGTGCATAATCTGTCACATGATCAGTGTATGATCATCCGGGTGATCAGTGCATGGGCAGTCATGTGATCAGTGCATGATATAGAAGTGATCAGTGCATGATCAGTCTCGTGATCAGTGTATGATCAACCACGTGATCAGTGCACGATAGCCAGGTAATGAGTGCATGATAGCCAGATGATCAGTGCATGATCAGTCACGTGATCATTGTATGATCAGCCAAGTAATCAGTGCATGATAGCCAACTGATCAGTGGATGATCAGTCACGTGATCAGTGCATAGTCAGTCACGTGATCATTGCATGATCAGCCACGTGAATAGTGCATGATCAATTACGTGATCAGTGCATGATCAGTCACGTGATCAGTACATGATCAGTCACGTGAACAGTGCATGATCAGTCATGTGATCAGTGTATGACCAGCCAAGTGATCAGTGCATGATAGCCACGTGATCAGTGCATGATCAGTCACGTGATCAGTGCATGATCAGTCACGTGATCAGTGTATGATCAGCCACGTGATCAGCGCATGATCAGCAAAATGATCAGTGCATGATCAATTACGTGATCAGTGCATGATCAGCCACGTGATCAGTGCATGATCAGTCACATGATCAGTGCATGGTCAGTCACGTGATCAGTGCATGATCATCCACGTGATCAGTGCATGTGGAGTCATGTAGACAATGAATGATAGCGCCGTGATCAGTGCACGATCAGTCCCATGATGAGTGTATGATCAGCCAAGTGATCAGTGCAAGAGAGCTACGTGATCAGTGCATGATCAGCCACGTCATCAGTGCATGATAGCTACGTGAGCAGTGCATACAATTACGTGATCAGTGCATGCGCAATCACATGATCAGTGCATGAGAGCCACGTGATCAGTGCATGATTATTCACGTGATAGGTGTGTGATCAGCCACGTGAACAGTGCATGCTCAGTCACGTGATAAGGGCCTGCTGAGCTGCGTGATTACTGTCAGCTCATCTGCTTGACAATTGCCAGCTGAGCTGTACGGTTCCTGCCTGTCATCTCCTTGACAATTGCCACCTGTGCTGCATAATTCCTGCCTGCTCATCTACTTGATTATTGCCAGGTGAGCAGCATGATTTCTCAGAGCTGAGTTCCATGATTATAGCCTGCTGACTGATTCCTGCCTACTCAGCTCTTTGTTCATTGCCTGCAGATGCACATGATCAGTGTGTGACACCAAACATGATCAGCACATGATCAGTCACATGATCAATGCATGATAAGCCAGGTGATCAGTGCATGATCAATTACGTGAACATTGCATGATGAGCCACGTGAGCAGTGCATGATAGCCACGTGATCAGTGCATGATCAGTCACATGATCAGTGCGTGATTAGTCACGTGTTCAGTGCCATGATCAGCCACGTGATCAGTGCATGATCAATTACGTGATTAGTGCATGATCAGTTACGTGAGCAGAGTATGATCAGCCATGTGATCAGTGCATGGTCAGACACGTGAAGAGTGTGTGATCAGCCACATGATCAGTGCATGATATCCAAGGGATCAGTGCATGATCATTCACGTAATCAGTGTATGATCAGCCACGTGAACAGTGCATGCTCAGTCACGTGATCAGGGCCTGCTGAGCTGCGTGATTCCTGTCTGATCATCTGCTTGACAATTGCCAGCTGAGCTGCACGATTCCTGCCTGTCGTCTGCTTGACAATTGCCAGCTGTGCTGCGTAATTCCTGCCTGCTCAGCTGCTTGATTATTGCCAGCTGAGCAGCATGATTCCTCACAGCTGAGTTCCATGATTATTGCCTGCTGACTGTTTGATTCGTGCCTACTCAGCTCTTTGTTTATTGCCTCCAGAGGCACATGATCAGTGTATGATAGCAAACATGATCAGCGCATGATCAGTCACATGATCAGCGCCATTAAGTCACGTGATCACTACATGATAGTCATGTGATCAGTCCATGCTCAGTCACGGTATCAGTGCATGATCAGCCACGTGATCAGTGCATGATCAGCCAGGTGATCAGTTCATGATAGCTATGTGATCAGTTCATGATTTGTCACGTGATCTGTGCATGACCAGGCAGGTGATCAGTGTATGATCAGCCACGTGATCAGTGCATGATCCGTCACCTGATGGGTGTATGATCAGTCACCTGACCGGTACATGGTAGCTACATGATCATTGCATGATCAGCCACGTGAGTAGTGCATGATAGCCACCTGATCAGTGCATGATCAGTCACGTGTTCAGTGCATGATCAGTCATGTAATCTGTGCATGACCAGGCACGTGATCAGTGTATGACCAGCCAAGTGATCAGTGCATGATATCCACGTGATCACTGCATGATCAGTCACGTGATCAGTGCATGATCAGTCACGTGATCAGTGGATGATCAGCCACATGATCAGTGCATGATCAATTACGTGATCAGTGCATGATCAGTCACGTGACCAGTATATGGTAGCTAGGTAATCATTGCATGATCAGCCACATGAGCCGTGCATGATAGCCACGAGATCAGTGCATGATCAGTCACGTGATCAGTGCATGATCACTCACGTGAACAGTGCATGATAAGTCACCTGATCAGTGCATGATCAATTACGTGATCAGTGCATGATCACTCACGTGACCAGTACATGGTAGCTACGTGATCACTGCATGAACAGCCGCGTGAGCAGTGCATGATAGCCACGTGATCAGTGCATGATCTGTCACATGATCAGTGTATGATCATCCGGGTGATCAGTGCATGGGCAGTCATGTGATCAGTGCATGATATAGACGTGATCAGTGCATGATCAGTCTCGTGATCAGTGTATGATCAACCACGTGATCAGTGCACGATAGCCAGGTAATGAGTGCATGATAGCCAGATGATCAGTGCATGATCAGTCACGTGATCATTGTATGATCAGCCAAGTAATCAGTGCATGATAGCCAACTGATCAGTGGATGATCAGTCACGTGATCAGTGCATAGTCAGTCACGTGATCATTGTATGATCAGCCACGTGAATAGTGCATGATCAATTACGTGATCAGTGCATGATCAGTCACGTGATCAGTACATGATCAGTCACGTGAACAGTGCATGATCAGTCATGTGATCAGTGTATGACCAGCCAAGTGATCAGTGCATGATAGCCACGTGATCAGTGCATGATCAGTCACGTGATCAGTGTATGATCAGCCACGTGATCAGCGCATGATCAGCCACGTGATCAGTGCATGATCAGTCACATGATCAGTGCATGGTCAGTCACGTGATCAGTGCATGATCATCCACGTGATCAGAGCATGTGGAGTCATGTAGACAATGAATGATAGCGCCGTGATCAGTGCACGATCAGTCCCATGATGAGTGTATGATCAGCCAAGTGATCAGTGCAAGAGAGCTACGTGATCAGTGCATGATCAGCCACGTCATCAGTGCATGATAGCTACGTGAGCAGTGCATACAATTACGTGATCAGTGCATGCGCAATCACATGATCAGTGCATGAGAGCCACGTGATCAGTGCATGATTATTCACGTGATAGGTGTGTGATCAGCCACGTGAACAGTGCATGCTCAGTCACGTGATAAGGGCCTGCTGAGCTGCGTGATTACTGTCTGCTCATCTGCTTGACAATTGCCAGCTGAGCTGTACGGTTCCTGCCTGTCATCTCCTTGACAATTGCCACCTGTGCTGCATAATTCCTGCCTGCTCATCTACTTGATTATTGCCAGGTGAGCAGCATGATTTCTCAGAGCTGAGTTCCATGATTATAGCCTGCTGACTGCTTCCTGCCTACTCAGCTCTTTGTTCATTGCCTGCAGATGCACATGATCAGTGTGTGACACCAAACATGATCAGCACATGATCAGTCACATGATCAATGCATGATAAGCCAGGTGATCAGTGCATGATCAATTAGGTGATCATTGCATGATGAGCCACGTGAGCAGTGCATGATAGCCACGTGATCAGTGCATGATCAGTCACATGATCAGTGCGTGATTAGTCACGTGTTCAGTGCATGATCAGCCACGTGATCAGTGCATGATCAATTACGTGATTAGTGCATGATCAGTTACGTGAGCAGAGTATGATCAGCCATGTGATCAGTGCATGGTCAGACACGTGAAGAGTGTGTGATCAGCCACATGGTCAGTGCATGATATCCAAGGGATCAGTGCATGATCATTCACGTAATCAGTGTATGATCAGCCACGTGAACAGTGCATGCTCAGTCACGTGATCAGGGCCTGCTGAGCTGCGTGATTCCTGTCTGATCATCTGCTTGACAATTGCCAGCTGAGCTGCACGATTCCTGCCTGTCGTCTGCTTGACAATTGCCAGCTGTGCTGCGTAATTCCTGCCTGCTCAGCTGCTTGATTATTGCCAGCTGAGCAGCATGATTCCTCACAGCTGAGTTCCATGATTATTGCCTGCTGACTGTTTGATTCGTGCCTACTCAGCTCTTTGTTTATTGCCTCCAGAGGCACATGATCAGTGTATGATAGCAAACATGATCAGCGCATGATCAGTCACATGATCAGCGCCATTAAGTCACGTGATCACTACATGATAGTCATGTGATCAGTCCATGCTCAGTCACGGTATCAGTGCATGATCAGCCACGTGATCAGTGCATGATCAGCCAGGTGATCAGTTCATGATAGCTATGTGATCAGTTCATGATTTGTCACGTGATCTGTGCATGACCAGGCAGGTGATCAGTGTATGATCAGCCACGTGATCAGTGCATGATCCGTCACCTGATGGGTGTATGATCAGTCACCTGACCGGTACATGGTAGCTACATGATCATTGCATGATCAGCCACGTGAGTAGTGCATGATAGCCACCTGATCAGTGCATGATCAGTCACGTGTTCAGTGCATGATCAGTCATGTAATCTGTGCATGACCAGGCACGTGATCAGTGTATGACCAGCCAAGTGATCAGTGCATGATATCCACGTGATCACTGCATGATCAGTCACGTGATCAGTGCATGATCAGTCACGTGATCAGTGGATGATCAGCCACATGATCAGTGCATGATCAATTACGTGATCAGTGCATGATCAGTCACGTGACCAGTATATGGTAGCTAGGTAATCATTGCATGATCAGCCACATGAGCCGTGCATGATAGCCACGAGATCAGTGCATGATCAGTCACGTGATCAGTGCATGATCACTCACGTGAACAGTGCATGATAAGTCACCTGATCAGTGCATGATCAATTACGTGATCAGTGCATGATCACTCACGTGACCAGTACATGGTAGCTACGTGATCACTGCATGAACAGCCGCGTGAGCAGTGCATGATAGCCACGTGATCAGTGCATGATCTGTCACATGATCAGTGTATGATCATCCGGGTGATCAGTGCATGGGCAGTCATGTGATCAGTGCATGATATAGACGTGATCAGTGTATGATCAACCACGTGATCAGTGCACGATAGCCAGGTAATGAGTGCATGATAGCCAGATGATCAGTGCATGATCAGTCACGTGATCATTGTATGATCAGCCAAGTAATCAGTGCATGATAGCCAACTGATCAGTGGATGATCAGTCACGTGATCAGTGCATAGTCAGTCACGTGATCATTGCATGATCAGCCACGTGAATAGTGCATGATCAATTACGTGATCAGTGCATGATCAGTCACGTGATCAGTACATGATCAGTCACGTGAACAGTGCATGATCAGTCATGTGATCAGTGTATGACCAGCCAAGTGATCAGTGCATGATAGCCACGTGATCAGTGCATGATCAGTCACGTGATCAGTGCATGATCAGTCACGTGATCAGTGTATGATCAGCCACGTGATCTGCGCATGATCAGCAAAATGATCAGTGCATGATCAGCCACGTGATCAGTGCATGATCAGTCACATGATCAGTGCATGGTCAGTCATGTGATCAGTGCATGATCATCCACGTGATCAGTGCATGTGGAGTCATGTAGACAATGCATGATAGCGCCGTGATCAGTGCACGATCAGTCCCATGATGAGTGTATGATCAGCCAAGTGATCAGTGCAAGAGAGCTACGTGATCAGTGCATGATCAGCCACGTCATCAGTGCATGATAGCTACGTGAGCAGTGCATACAATTACGTGATCAGTGCATGCGCAATCACATGATCAGTGCATGAGAGCCACGTGATCAGTGCATGATTATTCACGTGATAGGTGTGTGATCAGCCACGTGAACAGTGCATGCTCAGTCACGTGATAAGGGCCTGCTGAGCTGCGTGATTACTGTCTGCTCATCTGCTTGACAATTGCCAGCTGAGCTGTACGGTTCCTGCCTGTCATCTCCTTGACAATTGCCACCTGTGCTGCATAATTCCTGCCTGCTCATCTACTTGATTATTGCCAGGTGAGCAGCATGATTTCTCAGAGCTGAGTTCCATGATTATAGCCTGCTGACTGATTCCTGCCTACTCAGCTCTTTGTTCATTGCCTGCAGATGCACATGATCAGTGTGTGACACCAAACATGATCAGCACATGATCAGTCACATGATCAATGCATGATAAGCCAGGTGATCAGTGCATGATCAATTACGTGATCATTGCATGATGAGCCACGTGAGCAGTGCATGATAGCCACGTGATCAGTGCATGATCAGTCACATGATCAGTGCGTGATTAGTCACGTGTTCAGTGCATGATCAGCCACGTGATCAGTGCATGATCAATTACGTGATTAGTGCATGATCAGTTACGTGAGCAGAGTATGATCAGCCATGTGATCAGTGCATGGTCAGACACGTGAAGAGTGTGTGATCAGCCACATGGTCAGTGCATGATATCCAAGGGATCAGTGCATGATCATTCACGTAATCAGTGTATGATCAGCCACGTGAACAGTGCATGCTCAGTCACGTGATCAGGGCCTGCTGAGCTGCGTGATTCCTGTCTGATCATCTGCTTGACAATTGCCAGCTGAGCTGCACGATTCCTGCCTGTCGTCTGCTTGACAATTGCCAGCTGTGCTGCGTAATTCCTGCCTGCTCAGCTGCTTGATTATTGCCAGCTGAGCAGCATGATTCCTCACAGCTGAGTTCCATGATTATTGCCTGCTGACTGTTTGATTCGTGCCTACTCAGCTCTTTGTTTATTGCCTCCAGAGGCACATGATCAGTGTATGATAGCAAACATGATCAGCGCATGATCAGTCACATGATCAGCGCCATTAAGTCACGTGATCACTACATGATAGTCATGTGATCAGTCCATGCTCAGTCACGGTATCAGTGCATGATCAGCCACGTGATCAGTGCATGATCAGCCAGGTGATCAGTTCATGATAGCTATGTGATCAGTTCATGATTTGTCACGTGATCTGTGCATGACCAGGCAGGTGATCAGTGTATGATCAGCCACGTGATCAGTGCATGATCCGTCACCTGATGGGTGTATGATCAGTCACCTGACCGGTACATGGTAGCTACATGATCATTGCATGATCAGCCACGTGAGTAGTGCATGATAGCCACCTGATCAGTGCATGATCAGTCACGTGTTCAGTGCATGATCAGTCATGTAATCTGTGCATGACCAGGCACGTGATCAGTGTATGACCAGCCAAGTGATCAGTGCATGATATCCACGTGATCACTGCATGATCAGTCACGTGATCAGTGCATGATCAGTCACGTGATCAGTGGATGATCAGCCACGTGATCAGTGCATGATCAATTACGTGATCAGTGCATGATCAGTCACGTGACCAGTATATGGTAGCTAGGTAATCATTGCATGATCAGCCACATGAGCCGTGCATGATAGCCACGAGATCAGTGCATGATCAGTCACGTGTTCAGTGCATGATCAGTCATGTAATCTGTGCATGACCAGGCACGTGATCAGTGTATGACCAGCCAAGTGATCAGTGCATGATATCCACGTGATCACTGCATGATCAGTCACGTGATCAGTGCATGATCAGTCACGTGATCAGTGGATGATCAGCCACATGATCAGTGCATGATCAATTACGTGATCAGTGCATGATCAGTCACGTGACCAGTATATGGTAGCTAGGTAATCATTGCATGATCAGCCACATGAGCCGTGCATGATAGCCACGAGATCAGTGCATGATCAGTCACGTGATCAGTGCATGATCACTCACGTGAACAGTGCATGATAAGTCACCTGATCAGTGCATGATCAATTACGTGATCAGTGCATGATCACTCACGTGACCAGTACATGGTAGCTACGTGATCACTGCATGAACAGCCGCGTGAGCAGTGCATGATAGCCACGTGATCAGTGCATGATCTGTCACATGATCAGTGTATGATCATCCGGGTGATCAGTGCATGGGCAGTCATGTGATCAGTGCATGATATAGACGTGATCAGTGTATGATCAACCACGTGATCAGTGCACGATAGCCAGGTAATGAGTGCATGATAGCCAGATGATCAGTGCATGATCAGTCACGTGATCATTGTATGATCAGCCAAGTAATCAGTGCATGATAGCCAACTGATCAGTGGATGATCAGTCACGTGATCAGTGCATAGTCAGTCACGTGATCATTGCATGATCAGCCACGTGAATAGTGCATGATCAATTACGTGATCAGTGCATGATCAGTCACGTGATCAGTACATGATCAGTCACGTGAACAGTGCATGATCAGTCATGTGATCAGTGTATGACCAGCCAAGTGATCAGTGCATGATAGCCACGTGATCAGTGCATGATCAGTCACGTGATCAGTGCATGATCAGTCACGTGATCAGTGTATGATCAGCCACGTGATCTGCGCATGATCAGCAAAATGATCAGTGCATGATCAGCCACGTGATCAGTGCATGATCAGTCACATGATCAGTGCATGGTCAGTCACGTGATCAGTGCATGATCATCCACGTGATCAGTGCATGTGGAGTCATGTAGACAATGAATGATAGCGCCGTGATCAGTGCACGATCAGTCCCATGATGAGTGTATGATCAGCCAAGTGATCAGTGCAAGAGAGCTACGTGATCAGTGCATGATCAGCCACGTCATCAGTGCATGATAGCTACGTGAGCAGTGCATACAATTACGTGATCAGTGCATGCGCAATCACATGATCAGTGCATGAGAGCCACGTGATCAGTGCATGATTATTCACGTGATAGGTGTGTGATCAGCCACGTGAACAGTGCATGCTCAGTCACGTGATAAGGGCCTGCTGAGCTGCGTGATTACTGTCTGCTCATCTGCTTGACAATTGCCAGCTGAGCTGTACGGTTCCTGCCTGTCATCTCCTTGACAATTGCCACCTGTGCTGCATAATTCCTGCCTGCTCATCTACTTGATTATTGCCAGGTGAGCAGCATGATTTCTCAGAGCTGAGTTCCATGATTATAGCCTGCTGACTGCTTCCTGCCTACTCAGCTCTTTGTTCATTGCCTGCAGATGCACATGATCAGTGTGTGACACCAAACATGATCAGCACATGATCAGTCACATGATCAATGCATGATAAGCCAGGTGATCAGTGCATGATCAATTACGTGATCATTGCATGATGAGCCACGTGAGCAGTGCATGATAGCCACGTGATCAGTGCATGATCAGTCACATGATCAGTGCGTGATTAGTCACGTGTTCAGTGCATGATCAGCCACGTGATCAGTGCATGATCAATTACGTGATTAGTGCATGATCAGTTACGTGAGCAGAGTATGATCAGCCATGTGATCAGTGCATGGTCAGACACGTGAAGAGTGTGTGATCAGCCACATGGTCAGTGCATGATATCCAAGGGATCAGTGCATGATCATTCACGTAATCAGTGTATGATCAGCCACGTGAACAGTGCATGCTCAGTCACGTGATCAGGGCCTGCTGAGCTGCGTGATTCCTGTCTGATCATCTGCTTGACAATTGCCAGCTGAGCTGCACGATTCCTGCCTGTCGTCTGCTTGACAATTGCCAGCTGTGCTGCGTAATTCCTGCCTGCTCAGCTGCTTGATTATTGCCAGCTGAGCAGCATGATTCCTCACAGCTGAGTTCCATGATTATTGCCTGCTGACTGTTTGATTCGTGCCTACTCAGCTCTTTGTTTATTGCCTCCAGAGGCACATGATCAGTGTATGATAGCAAACATGATCAGCGCATGATCAGTCACATGATCAGCGCCATTAAGTCACGTGATCACTACATGATAGTCATGTGATCAGTCCATGCTCAGTCACGGTATCAGTGCATGATCAGCCACGTGATCAGTGCATGATCAGCCAGGTGATCAGTTCATGATAGCTATGTGATCAGTTCATGATTTGTCACGTGATCTGTGCATGACCAGGCAGGTGATCAGTGTATGATCAGCCACGTGATCAGTGCATGATCCGTCACCTGATGGGTGTATGATCAGTCACCTGACCGGTACATGGTAGCTACATGATCATTGCATGATCAGCCACGTGAGTAGTGCATGATAGCCACCTGATCAGTGCATGATCAGTCACGTGTTCAGTGCATGATCAGTCATGTAATCTGTGCATGACCAGGCACGTGATCAGTGTATGACCAGCCAAGTGATCAGTGCATGATATCCACGTGATCACTGCATGATCAGTCACGTGATCAGTGCATGATCAGTCACGTGATCAGTGGATGATCAGCCACATGATCAGTGCATGATCAATTACGTGATCAGTGCATGATCAGTCACGTGACCAGTATATGGTAGCTAGGTAATCATTGCATGATCAGCCACATGAGCCGTGCATGATAGCCACGAGATCAGTGCATGATCAGTCACGTGTTCAGTGCATGATCAGTCATGTAATCTGTGCATGACCAGGCACGTGATCAGTGTATGACCAGCCAAGTGATCAGTGCATGATATCCACGTGATCACTGCATGATCAGTCACGTGATCAGTGCATGATCAGTCACGTGATCAGTGGATGATCAGCCACATGATCAGTGCATGATCAATTACGTGATCAGTGCATGATCAGTCACGTGACCAGTATATGGTAGCTAGGTAATCATTGCATGATCAGCCACATGAGCCGTGCATGATAGCCACGAGATCAGTGCATGATCAGTCACGTGTTCAGTGCATGATCAGTCATGTAATCTGTGCATGACCAGGCACGTGATCAGTGTATGACCAGCCAAGTGATCAGTGCATGATATCCACGTGATCACTGCATGATCAGTCACGTGATCAGTGCATGATCAGTCACGTGATCAGTGGATGATCAGCCACATGATCAGTGCATGATCAATTACGTGATCAGTGCATGATCAGTCACGTGACCAGTATATGGTAGCTAGGTAATCATTGCATGATCAGCCACATGAGCCGTGCATGATAGCCACGAGATCAGTGCATGATCAGTCACGTGATCAGTGCATGATCACTCACGTGAACAGTGCATGATAAGTCACCTGATCAGTGCATGATCAATTACGTGATCAGTGCATGATCACTCACGTGACCAGTACATGGTAGCTACGTGATCACTGCATGAACAGCCGCGTGAGCAGTGCATGATAGCCACGTGATCAGTGCATGATCTGTCACATGATCAGTGTATGATCATCCGGGTGATCAGTGCATGGGCAGTCATGTGATCAGTGCATGATATAGACGTGATCAGTGCATGATCAGTCTCGTGATCAGTGTATGATCAACCACGTGATCAGTGCACGATAGCCAGGTAATGAGTGCATGATAGCCAGATGATCAGTGCATGATCAGTCACGTGATCATTGTATGATCAGCCAAGTAATCAGTGCATGATAGCCAACTGATCAGTGGATGATCAGTCACGTGATCAGTGCATAGTCAGTCACGTGATCATTGCATGATCAGCCACGTGAATAGTGCATGATCAATTACGTGATCAGTGCATGATCAGTCACGTGATCAGTACATGATCAGTCACGTGAACAGTGCATGATCAGTCATGTGATCAGTGTATGACCAGCCAAGTGATCAGTGCATGATAGCCACGTGATCAGTGCATGATCAGTCACGTGATCAGTGCATGATCAGTCACGTGATCAGTGTATGATCAGCCACGTGATCTGCGCATGATCAGCAAAATGATCAGTGCATGATCAGCCACGTGATCAGTGCATGATCAGTCACGTGATCAGTGCATGGTCAGTCACGTGATCAGTGCATGATCATCCACGTGATCAGTGCATGATCATCCACGTGATCAGTGCATGTGGAGTCATGTAGACAATGCATGATAGCGCCGTGATCAGTGCACGATCAGTCCCATGATGAGTGTATGATCAGCCAAGGGATCAGTGCAAGAGAGCTACGTGATCAGTGCATGATCAGCCACGTCATCAGTGCATGATAGCTACGTGAGCAGTGCATACAATTATGTGATCAGTGCATGCGCAATCACATGATCAGTGCATGAGAGCCACGTGATCAGTGCATGATCAGTTTCGGGAGCAGAGTATGATCAGCCACTTGATCAGTGCATGATATCCACGTGAACACTGCATGATCTGTCACATGATCAGTGTATGATCATCCACGTGTTCATTGCATGGGCAGTCATGTGATCAGTGCATGATATAGACGTGATCAGTGCATGATCACTCCTGTGATCAGTGTATGATCAACCACGTGATCAGTGCACGATAGCCAGGTAATGAGTGCATGATAGCCAGATGATCAGTGCATTATCAGTCACATTATCAGGGTATGATCAGCCAAGTAATCAGTGCATGATAGCCAAATGATCAGTGCATGATCAGTCACGTGATCAGTGCATGATCAGTCACGTGATCAGTGCATGGTCAGTCACGTGATCAGTGTATGCTCATCCACGTGATCAGTGCATGTGGAGTCATGTAATCAATGCATGATAGCGCCGTGATCAGTGCACGATCAGTCCCGTGATGAGTGTATGATCAGCCAAGTGATCAGTGCATGTGGAGTCATGTAATCAATGCATGATAGCGCCGTGATCAGTGCACGATCAGTCCTGTGATGAGTGTATGATCAGCCAAGTGATCAGTGCATGTGGAGTCATGTAATCAATGCATGATAGCGCCGTGATCAGTGCACGATCAGTCCCGTGATGAGTGTATGATCAGCCAAGTGATCAGTGCAAGATAGCTACGTGATCAGTGCATGATCAGTCACATGATCAGTGCATGATCAGCCACGTCATCTGTGCATGATAGCCACGTGATGAGTGCATACAATTACGTGATCAGTGCATGTGCAATCACGTGATCAGTGCATGAGAGCCACGTGATCAGTGCATGATCAGTCACGTGATAGGTATGTGATCAGCCACGTGAACAGTGCATGCTCCGTCACGTGATCAGGGCCTGCTGAGCTGCGTGATTACTGTCTGCTCATCTGCTTGACAATTTCCAGCTGAGCTGCACGATTCCTGCCCGTTATCTCCTTGACAATTGCCACCTGTGCTGCGTAAATCCTGCCTGCTCATCTACTTGATTATTGCCAGCTGAGCAGCATGATTTCTCAGAGCTGAGTTCCATGATTATTGCATGCTCACTGATTCCTGCCTACTCAGCTCTTTGTTCATTGCCTCCAGAGGCACATGATCAGTGTGTGACACCAAACATGATCAGCGCATGATCAGTCACATGATCAGCGCCATTAAGTCACGTGATCACTACATGATAGTCATGTGATCAGTCCATGCTCAGTCACGGTATTAGTGCATGATCAGCCACGTGATCAGTGAATGATCTGTCTCATGATTAGTGTATGATCATCCACGTGATCAGTGCATGGGCAGTCATGTGATAAGTGCATGTTTAGACGTGATCAGTGCATGATCAGTCTCGTGGTCAGTGAATGATAGCCACGTGACCAGTGCATGATCAGTCACCTGATGGGTTTATGATCATTCACGAGACCGGAACATGGTAGCTATATTATCAGTGTATGACCAGCCATGTGATAAGTGCATGATAGCCACGTGATCAGTGCATGATCAGCCACGTGATCAGTGCATGATCAGTCACGTGATCAGTGCATGATCAGCCACATGATCAGTGCATGATCAATTACGTCATCAGTGCATGATCAGTCACGTGACCAGTACATGGTAGCTGCGTGATCAGTGTATGACCAGCCAAGTGATCAGTGCATGATAGCCACGTGATCAGTGCATGATCAGTCACGTGACCAGTACATGGTTGCTACGTGATCAATGCATGATCAGCCACGTTAGCAGTGCATGATAGTCACGTGATCAGTGCATGATCAGTCACGTGTTCAGTGCACGATCAGTCACGTGAACAGTGCATGATAAGTCACCTGATGGGTGTATGATCGGTCACGTGACCGGTACATGGGAGCTACATGATCATTGCATGATCAGCCACGTGATCAGTGCATGATAGCCACTTGATCAGGGCATGATCAGTCACGTGACCAGTACATGATCAGTCACGTGATCAGTGCATGATAGCCACGTGATCAGTGCATGATAGCCACGTGATCAGTGCATGATCAGTTACGTGAGCAGTGTATGATCAGCCACGTGATCAGTGCATGGTCAGACACCTGAACAGTGTATGATCAGCCACGTGATCAGTGCATGATATCCAAGTGATCAGTGCATGATCAATCACGTGATAAGTGTATGATCAGCCACGTGAACAGTGCATGCTCAGTCACGTGATCAGGGCCTGCTGAGCTGCGTGATTACTGTCTGCTCATCTGCTTGACAATTGCCAGCTGAGCTGCACGATTCCTGCCTGTCATCTGCTTGACAATTGCCAGCTGTGCTGTGTAATTCCTGCCTGCTCAGCTGCTTGATTATTGCCAGCTGAGCAGCATGATTCCTCACAGCTGAGTTCCATGATTATTGCCTGCTGACTGTTTGATTCGTGCCTACTCAGCTCTTTGTTTATTGCCTCCAGAGGCACATGATCAGTGTATGATAGCAAACATGATCAGCGCATGATCAGTCACATGATCAGCGCCATTAAGTCACGTGATCACTACATGATAGTCATGTGATCAGTCCATGCTCAGTCACGGTATTAGTGCATGATCAGCCACGTGATCAGTGAATGATCTGTCTCATGATTAGTGTATGATCATCCACGTGATCAGTGCATGGGCAGTCATGTGATAAGTGCATGTTTAGACGTGATCAGTGCATGATCAGTCTCGTGGTCAGTGAATGATAGCCACGTGACCAGTGCATGATCAGTCACCTGATGGGTTTATGATCATTCACGAGACCGGAACATGGTAGCTATATTATCAGTGTATGACCAGCCATGTGATAAGTGCATGATAGCCACGTGATCAGTGCATGATCAGCCACGTGATCAGTGCATGATCAGTCACGTGATCAGTGCATGATCAGCCACATGATCAGTGCATGATCAATTACGTCATCAGTGCATGATCAGTCACGTGACCAGTACATGGTAGCTGCGTGATCAGTGTATGACCAGCCAAGTGATCAGTGCATGATAGACACGTGATCAGTGCATGATCAGTCACGCGATCAGTGCATGAGCAGTCACGTGATCAGTGCATGATCAGCCACATGATCAGTGCATGATCAATTACGTCATCAGTGCATGATCAGTCACGTGACAAGTACATGGTAGCTGCGTGATCATTGCATGATCAGCCAAGTGAGCAGTGTATGATAGCTACGTGATCAGTGCATGATAAGTCACGTGATCAGTGCATGATTATTCACGTGTTCAATGCATGATCAATTACGTGATCAGTGCATGATCAGTCACGTGACCAGTACATGGTACGTACGTGATCATTGCATGATCAGCCACGTGATCAGTGCATGAGAGCCACGTGATCAGTGCTTGATTACTCACGTGATAGGTGTGTGATCAGCCACGTGAACAGTGCATGCTCCGTCACGTGATCAGGGCCTGCTGAGCTGCGTGATTACTGTCTGCTCATCTGCTTGACAATTGCCAGCTGAGCTGCACGATTCCTGCCTGTCATCTGCTTGACAATTGCCAGCTGTGCTGCGTAATTCCTGCCTGCTCAGCTGCTTGATTATTGCCAGCTGAGCAGCATGATTCCTCACAGCTGAGTTCCATGATTATTGCCTGCTGACTGTTTGATTCGTGCCTACTCAGCTCTTTGTTTATTGCCTCCAGAGGCACATGATCAGTGTATGATAGCAAACATGATCAGCGCATGATCAGTCACATGATCAGCGCCATTAAGTCACGTGATCACTACATGATAGTCATGTGATCAGTCCATGCTCAGTCACGGTATCAGTGCATGATCAGCCACGTGATCAGTGAATGATCTGTCTCATGATTAGTGTATGATCATCCACGTGATCAGTGCATGGGCAGTCATGTGATAAGTGCATGTTTAGACGTGATCAGTGCATGATCAGTCTCGTGGTCAGTGAATGATAGCCACGTGACCAGTGCATGATCAGTCACCTGATGGGTTTATGATCATTCACGAGACCGGAACATGGTAGCTATATTATCAGTGTATGACCAGCCATGTGATAAGTGCATGATAGCCACGTGATCAGTGCATGATCAGCCACGTGATCAGTGCATGATCAGTCACGTGATCAGTGCATGATCAGCCAAATGATCAGTGCATGATCAATTACGTCATCAGTGCATGATCAGTCACGTGACCAGTACATGGTAGCTGCGTGATCAGTGTATGACCAGCCAAGTGATCAGTGCATGATAGACACGTGATCAGTGCATGATCAGTCACGCGATCAGTGCATGAGCAGTCACGTGATCAGTGCATGATCAGCCACATGATCAGTGCATGATCAATTACCTCATCAGTGCATGATCAGTCACGTGACCAGTACATGGTAGCTGCGTGATCATTGCATGATCAGCCAAGTCAGCAGTGTATGATAGCCACGTGATCAGTGCATGATAAGTCACGTGATCAGTGCATGATTATTCACGTGTTCAATGCATGATCAATTACGTGATCAGTGCATGATCAGTCACGTGACCAGTACATGGTACGTACGTGATCATTGCATGATCAGCCACGTGATCAGTGCATGATAGCCACGTGATCAGTGCATGATCAGTCACGTGAACAGTGCATGATCAGTCACGTGAACAGTGCATGATAAGTCACCTGATCAGTGCATAATCAATTACGTGATCAGTGCATGATCAGTCACGTGACCAGTACATGGTACGTACGTGATCAGTGCATGATAGCCACGTGATCAGTGCATGATAGCCACGTGATCAGTGCATGATCAGTCACGTGAACAGTGCATGATCAGTCACGTGAACAGTGCATGATAAGTCCCCTGATCAGTGCATGATCAATTACGTGATCAGTGCCTGATCACTCACGTGACCAGTACATGGTAGCTACGTGATCATTGCATGATCAGCCACGTGAGCAGTGCATGATAGCCACGTGATCAGTGCATGATCAGTTTCGGGAGCAGAGTATGATCAGCCACTTGATCAGTGCATGATATCCACGTGAACACTGCATGATCTGTCACATGATCAGTGTATGATCATCCACGTGTTCATTGCATGGGCAGTCATGTGATCAGTGCATGATATAGACGTGATCAGTGCATGATCACTCCTGTGATCAGTGTATGATCAACCACGTGATCAGTGCACGCTAGCCAGGTAATGAGTGCATGATAGCCAGATGATCAGTGCATTATCAGTCACATTATCAGGGTATGATCAGCCAAGTAATCAGTGCATGATAGCCAAATGATCAGTGCATGATCAGTCACGTGATCAGTGCTTGGTGAGTCACGTGATGAGTGCAAGATCAATCACGTGATCAGTGTATGATGATCCACGTGATCAGTTCATGTGAAGTCATGTAATCAATGCATGATAGCTCCGTGATCAGTGCACGATCAGTCCCGTGAAGAGTGCATGATCAGCCAAGTGACCAGTGCAAGATAGCTACGTGATCAGTGCATGATCAGTCACATGATCAGTGCATGATCAGCCACGTCATCAGTGCATGATAGCCACGTGATCAGTGCATACAATTACGTGATCATTGCATGTGCAATCACGTGATCAGTGCATGAGAGCCACGTGATCAGTGCATGAATAGTCACGTGATAGGTGTGTGATCAGCCACGTGGACACTGCATGCTCAGTCACGTGATCAGGGCCTGCTGAGCTGCGTGATTACTGTCTGCTCATCTGCTTGACCATTGCCAGCTGAGCTGCACGATTCCTGCCTGTCATCTGCTTGACAATTGCCAGCTGTGCTGCGTAATTCCTGCCTGCTCAGCTGCTTGATTATTGCCAGCTGAGCAGCATGATTCCTCACAGCTGAGTTCCATGATTATTGCCTGCTGACTGTTTGATTCGTGCCTACTCAGCTCTTTGTTTATTGCCTCCAGAGGCACATGATCAGTGTATGACAGCAAACATGATCAGCGCATGATAAGACACATGATCAGCGCCATTAAGTCAAGTGATCATTACATGATAGTCATGTGATCAGTCCATGCTCAGTCACGGTATTAGTGCATGATCAGCCAGGTGATCAGTGCATGATAGCTACGTGATCAGTTCATGATTAGTCACGTGATCTGTGCATGACCAGCCAAGTGATCAGTGCATGATAGCCACGTGATCAGTGCATGATCAGTCAAGTGATCAGTGCATGATCAGTCACGTGATCAGTGTATGATCAGCCACGTGATCAGTGCATGATCAGCCACATGATCAGTGCATGATCAATTACATGATCAGTGCATGATCAGTCACGTGATCAGTGTACGATCAGTCACATGATCAATGCATGATAAGCCAGGTGATCAGTGCATGATCAATTACGTGATCAGTGCAGGATCAGTCATGTGACCAGTACATGGTAGCTGCGTGATCATTGCATGATCAGCCACATGAGCAGTGCATGATAGCCACGTGATCAGTGCATGATCAGTCACGTGATCAGTGCATGATCAGTCACGTGATCAGTGAATGATAGCCACGTGATCAGTGCATGATCAATTACGTGATCATTGCATGATCACTCATGTGACCAGTACATGGTAGCTATGTGATCATTGCATGATCAGCCAAGTAATCAGTGAATGATAGCCAACTGATCAGTGCATGATCAGTCACGTGATCAGTGCTTGGTGAGTCACGTGATGAGTGCAAATCAGTCACGTGATCAGTGTATGATGATCCACGTGATCAGTGCATGTGAAGTCATGTAATCAATGCATGATAGCTCCGTGATCAGTGCACGATCAGTCCCGTGAAGAGTGCATGATCAGCCAAGTGACCAGTGCAAGATAGCTACGTGATCAGTGCATGATCAGTCACATGATCAGTGCATGATCAGCCACGTCATCAGTGCATGATAGCCACGTGATCAGTGCATACAATTACGTGATCATTGCATGTGCAATCACGTGATCAGTGCATGAGAGCCACGTGATCAGTGCATGAATAGTCACGTGATAGGTGTGTGATCAGCCACGTGGACACTGCATGCTCAGTCACGTGATCAGGGCCTGCTGAGCTGCGTGATTACTGTCTGCTCATCTGCTTGACAATTGCCAGCTGAGCTGCATGATTCCTGCCTGTCATCTCCTTGACAATTGCCACCTGTGCTGCGTAATTCCTGCCTGCTCATCTACTTGATTATTGCCAGGTGAGCAGCATGATTTCTCAGAGCTGAGTTCCATGATTATTGCCTGCTCACTGATTCCTGCCTACTCAGCTCTTTGTTCATTGCCTCCAGAGGCACATGATCAGTGTATGACACCAAACATGATCAGCACAGGATCAGTCACATGATCAATGCATGATAAGCCAGGTGATCAGTGCATGATCAATTACGTGATCAGTGCATGATCAGTCATGTGACCAGTACATGGTAGCTGCGTGATCATTGCATGATCAGCCACGGGAGCAGTGCATCATAGGCACGTGATCAGTGCATGATCAGTCTCTTGATCAGTGCATGATAAGTCACGTGATCAGTGCATGATCAGCCACGTGATCAGTGCATGATCAATTATGTGATCACTGCATGATCAGTCACGTGACCAGTACATGGTAGCTACGTGATCATTGCATGATCAGCCACGTGATCAGTGCATGATAACCACGTGATCAGTGCATGATAGCCACGTGATCAGTGCATGATCAGTCACGTGATATGTGTGTGATCAGCCACGTGATCAGTGCATGATAGCCACGTGAACAGTGCATGATCAGTCACGTGAACAGTGCATGATCAGTCATGTGATGAGTGTATGATCAGCCACGTGATCAGTGCATGATCAATTACGTGATCAGTGCATGATCAGTCACGTGACCAGTACATGGTAGCTATATGATCATTGTATGATCAGCCACATAAGCAGTGCATGATAGCCACGTGATCAGTGCATGATGAGTCACGTGATCAGTGCATGATCAGTCACGTGGTCAGTGCATGAACAATTACGTTACCATTGCATGATCAGTCACGTGACCAGTACATGTTAGCTACGTGATCATTGCATGATCAGCCACGTGATCAGTGCATGATAGCCACGTGATCAGTGCATGATCAGTCACGTGATACGTGTGTCATCAGCCACGTGATCAGTGCATGATATCCACGTGATCAGTGCATGATAGCCACGTGATCACTTCATGATTAGTCCCGTGATCTGTGCATGACCAGGCACGTGATCAGTGTATGATCAGCCACGTGATCAGTGCATGATAGGCATGTGATCAGTGCATGATCAGTCAGTTGAACAGTGCATGATCAGTCACGTGATCAGTGTACGATCAGCCACGTGATCAGTGCGTGATCAATTACGTGATCAGTGCATGATCAGTCACTTGACCAGTACATGGTAGCTATGTGATCATTGTATGAGCAGCCAGGTAAGCTGTGCATGATAGCCACGTGAGCAGTGCATGATCAGTCACGTGATCAGTGCATGATCAGTCACGTGATTAGTGCATGGTCAATTACATTACCATTGCATGATCAGTCACGTGACCAGTACATGTTAGCTACGTGAACATTGCAGGATCAGCCACGTGAGCACTGCATGATAGACACGTGATCACTGCATTATCAGACACGTGAACAGTGTATGATCAGCCACGTAATCAGTGCATGATACCTACGTGATCAGTTCATGATTAGTCCCGGGACCTGTGCATGACAGCCACGTAATCAGTGCATGATATCCACGCGAACAGTGAATTATAGCCACGTGATCAGTTCATGATTAGTCACGTGATCTGTGCATGACCAGGCACTTGAACAGTTTATGATCAGCCACGTGATCAGTGCATTATAGCCACGTGATCATTGCATGATCAGTCAAGTGATCAGTGTGTGAACATTCTCGTGATCAGTGCATGATCAGTCACGTGACCAGTACATGATCAGTCACGTGAAGAGTGCATGATCATTTACCTGATCTGTGCATGATCAGTCATGTGACCAGTACATGGTAGCTACGTGATCATTGCATGATCAGCCACGTGAGCCGTGCATGATAGCCACGAGATCAGTGCATGATCAGTCACGTGATCAGTGCATGATCAGTCACGTAATCTGTGCATGACCAGGCACGTGATCAGTGTATGACCAGCCAAGTGATCAGTGCATGATAGCCAAGTGATCAGTGCATGATCAGTCACGTGATCAGTGCATGATCAGTCACGTGATCAGTGTATGATCAGCCACGTGATCAGTGCATGATCAGCCAAATGATCAGTGCATGATCAATTACGTGATCAGTGCATGATCAGTCATGTGACCACTACATGGTTGCTATATGATCATTGCATGATCAGCCCCGTGAGCAGTGCATGATAGCCACGTGATCAGTGCATGATCAGTTTCGGGAGCAAAGTATGATCAGCCACTTGATCAGTGCATGATAGCCACGTGATCACTGCATGAACAATCACGTGATCAGTGTATGATCAGCCACGAGAACAGTGCATGCTCCGTCACGTGATCAGGGCCTGCTGAGCTTCGTGATTACTGTCTGCTCATCTGCTTGACAATTGCCAGCTGAGCTGCATGATTCCTGCCTGTCATCTCCTTGACAATTGCCACCTGTGCTGCGTAATTCCTGCCTGCTCATCTACTTGATTATTTCCAGCTGAGCAGCATGATTTCTCAGAGCTGAGTTCCATGATAATTGCCTGCTGACGGATTCCTGCCTACTCAGCTCTTTGTTCATTGCCTCCAGAGGCACATGATCAGTGTATGACACCAAACACGATCAGCACATGATCAGTCACATGATCAATGCATGATAAGCCAGGTGATCAGTGCATGATCAATTACGTGATCAGTGCATGATCAGTCATGTGACCAGTACATGGTAGCTGCGTGATCATTGCATGATAAGCCAATTGAGCAGTGCATGATAGCCACGTGATCAGTGCATGATCAGTCACGTGATCAGTGCATGATCAGTCACGTGATCAGTGCATGATCAATTACGTGATCATTGCATGATCAGTCACGTGACCAGTACATGGTAACTACGTGATCATTGCATGATAAGCCAAGTGAGCAGTGCATTATAGCCACGTGATCTGTGCATGATAGCCACGTGATCAGTGCATGATAGCCACGTGATCAGTGCATGATCAGTCACGTGATACGTGTGAGATCAGCCACGTTATCAGTGCATGATAGCCACGTTATCAATTCATGAGTTGTCACGAGATCTTTGCATGACCAGGCACGTGATCAGTGTATGATCAGGCACGTGATCAGTGCATGATAGCCACGTGATCAGTGCATGATCAGTCATGTGAACAGTGCATGATCAGTCACGTGATCAGTGTATGATCACCCAAGTCATCAATGCATGATCAATTACATGATCAGTGCATGAACAGTCACGTGACCAGTACATGGTAGGTATGTGATCGTTGTATGATCAGCCACGTAAGCTGTGCATGATAGCCACGTGATCAGTGCATGGTCAGTCACGTGATCATTGCATGAACAATCACGGGATCAGTTCATGATCAATTACGTTACCATTGCATGATCAATCACGTGACCAGTACATGTTAGCTACGTGATCATTGCAGGATCAGCCACGTGAGCACTGCATGATAGACACGTGATCAGTGCATGATCAGCTACGTGAGCAGTGTATGATCAGCCACGTGATCAGTTTCTGATCAGACACATGAACAGTGTATGATCAGCCACGTGATCAGTGCATGATAGATACGTGATCAGTTCATGATTAGTCACGTGATCTGTGAATGACAGGCACGTAATCAGTGCCTGATATCCACGTGATCAGTGAATTATAGCCACGTGATCAGTTCATGATTAGTCACGTGATCTGTGCATGACCAGGCACGTGAACAGTGTATGATCAGCCACGTGATCAGTGCAGTATAGCCACGTGATCAGTGCATGATCAGCCACGTCATCAGTGCATGATAGGCACGTGATCAGTGCATACAATTACGTGATCAGTGCATGTGCAATCACGTGATCAGTGCATGAGAGCCACGTGATCAGTGCATGATCAGTCACGTGATAGGTGTGTGATCAGCCATGTGAACAGTGCATGCTCTGTCACGTGATCAGGGCCTGCAGAGCTGCGTGATTACTGTCTGCTCATCTGCTTGACAATTGCCAGCTGAGCTGCACGATTCCTGCCTGTCGTCTGCTTGACAATTGCCAGCTGTGCTGCGTAATTCCTGCCTGCTCAGCTGCTTGATTATTGCCAGCTGAGCAGCATGATTTCTCAGAGCTGAGTTCCATGATTATTGCCTGCTGACTGTTTGATTCGTGCCTACTCAGCTCTTTGTTTATTGCCTCCAGAGGCACATGATCAGTGTATGATAGCAAACATGATCAGCGCATGATCAGTCACATGATCAGCGCCATTAAGTCACGTGATCACTACATGATAGTCATGTGATCAGTCCATGCTCAGTCACGGTATCAGTGCATGATCAGCCACGTGATCAGTGCATGATCAGCCAGGTGATCAGTTCATGATAGCTATGTGATCAGTTCATGATTTGTCACGTGATCTGTGCATGACCAGGCAGGTGATCAGTGTATGATCAGCCACGTGATCAGTGCATGATCCGTCACCTGATGGGTGTATGATCAGTCACCTGACCGGTACATGGTAGCTACATGATCATTGCATGATCAGCCACGTGAGTAGTGCATGATAGCCACCTGATCAGTGCATGATCAGTCACGTGTTCAGTGCATGATCAGTCATGTAATCTGTGCATGACCAGGCACGTGATCAGTGTATGACCAGCCAAGTGATCAGTGCATGATATCCACGTGATCACTGCATGATCAGTCACGTGATCAGTGCATGATCAATTATGTGATCAGTGCATGATCAGTCACGTGACCAGTATATGGTAGCTAGGTAATCATTGCATGATCAGCCACATGAGCCGTGCATGATAGCCACGAGATCAGTGCATGATCAGTCACGTGATCAGTGCATGATCACTCACGTGAACAGTGCATGATAAGTCACCTGATCAGTGCATGATCAATTACGTGATCAGTGCATGATCACTCACGTGACCAGTACATGGTAGCTACGTGATCACTGCATGAACAGCCGCGTGAGCAGTGCATGATAGCCACGTGATCAGTGCATAATCTGTCACATGATCAGTGTATGATCATCCGGGTGATCAGTGCATGGGCAGTCATGTGATCAGTGCATGATATAGACGTGATCAGTGCATGATCAGTCTCGTGATCAGTGTATGATCAACCACGTGATCAGTGCACGATAGCCAGGTAATGAGTGCATGATAGCCAGATGATCAGTGCATGATCAGTCACGTGATCATTGTATGATCAGCCAAGTAATCAGTGCATGATAGCCAACTGATCAGTGGATGATCAGTCACGTGATCAGTGCATAGTCAGTCACGTGATCATTGCATGATCAGCCACGTGAATAGTGCATGATCAATTACATGATCAGTGCATGATCAGTCACGTGATCAGTACATGATCAGTCACGTGAGCAGTGCATGATCAGTCATGTGATCAGTGTATGACCAGCCAAGTGATCAGTGCATGATAGCCACGTGATCAGTGCATGATCAGTCACGTGATCAGTGCATGATCAGTCACGTGATCAGTGTATGATCAGCCACGTGATCAGCGCATGATCAGCAAAATGATCAGTGCATAATCAATTACGTGATCAGTGCATGATCAGCCACGTGATCAGTGCATGATCAGTCACATGATCAGTGCATGATCAGTCACGTGATCAGTACATGATCAGTCACGTGAACAGTGCATGATCAGTCATGTGATCAGTGTATGACCAGCCAAGTGATCAGTGCATGATAGCCACGTGATCAGTGCATGATCAGTCACGTGATCAGTGCATGATCAGTCACGTGATCAGTGTATGATCAGCCACGTGATCAGCACATGATCAGCAAAATGATCAGTGCATGATCAATTACGTGATCAGTGCATGATCAGCCACGTGATCAGTGCATGATCAGTCACATGAGCAGTGCATGGTCAGTCACGTGATCAGTGCATGATCATCCACGTGATCAGTGCATGTGGAGTCATGTAGACAATGAATGATAGCGCCGTGATCAGTGCACGATCAGTCCCATGATGAGTGTATGATCAGCCAAGTGATCAGTGCAAGAGAGCTACGTGATCAGTGCATGATCAGCCACGTCATCAGTGCATGATAGCTACGTGAGCAGTGCATACAATTACGTGATCAGTGCATGCGCAATCACATGATCAGTGCATGAGAGCCACGTGATCAGTGCATGATTATTCACGTGATAGGTGTGTGATCAGCCACGTGAACAGTGCATGCTCAGTCACGTGATAAGGGCCTGCTGAGCTGCGTGATTACTGTCTGCTCATCTGCTTGACAATTGCCAGCTGAGCTGTACGGTTCCTGCCTGTCATCTCCTTGACAATTGCCACCTGTGCTGCATAATTCCTGCCTGCTCATCTACTTGATTATTGCCAGGTGAGCAGCATGATTTCTCAGAGCTGAGTTCCATGATTATAGCCTGCTGACTGCTTCCTGCCTACTCAGCTCTTTGTTCATTGCCTGCAGATGCACATGATCAGTGTGTGACACCAAACATGATCAGCACATGATCAGTCACATGATCAATGCATGATAAGCCAGGTGATCAGTGCATGATCAATTACGTGATCATTGCATGATGAGCCACGTGAGCAGTGCATGATAGCCACGTGATCAGTGCATGATCAGTCACATGATCAGTGCGTGATTAGTCACGTGTTCAGTGCATGATCAGCCACGTGATCAGTGCATGATCAATTACGTGATTAGTGCATGATCAGTTACGTGAGCAGAGTATGATCAGCCATGTGATCAGTGCATGGTCAGACACGTGAAGAGTGTGTGATCAGCCACATGGTCAGTGCATGATATCCAAGGGATCAGTGCATGATCATTCACGTAATCAGTGTATGATCAGCCACGTGAACAGTGCATGCTCAGTCACGTGATCAGGGCCTGCTGAGCTGCGTGATTCCTGTCTGATCATCTGCTTGACAATTGCCAGCTGAGCTGCACGATTCCTGCCTGTCATCTGCTTGACAATTGCCAGCTGTGCTGCGTAATTCCTGCCTGCTCAGCTGCTTGATTATTGCCAGCTGAGCAGCATGATTCCTCACAGCTGAGTTCCATGATTATTGCCTGCTGACTGTTTGATTCGTGCCTACTCAGCTCTTTGTTTATTGCCTCCAGAGGCACATGATCAGTGTATGATAGCAAACATGATCAGCGCATGATCAGTCACATGATCAGCGCCATTAAGTCACGTGATCACTACATGATAGTCATGTGATCAGTCCATGCTCAGTCACGGTATCAGTGCATGATCAGCCACGTGATCAGTGCATGATCAGCCAGGTGATCAGTTCATGATAGCTATGTGATCAGTTCATGATTTGTCACGTGATCTGTGCATGACCAGGCAGGTGATCAGTGTATGATCAGCCACGTGATCAGTGCATGATCCGTCACCTGATGGGTGTATGATCAGTCACCTGACCGGTACATGGTAGCTACATGATCATTGCATGATCAGCCACGTGAGTAGTGCATGATAGCCACCTGATCAGTGCATGATCAGTCACGTGTTCAGTGCATGATCAGTCATGTAATCTGTGCATGACCAGGCACGTGATCAGTGTATGACCAGCCAAGTGATCAGTGCATGATATCCACGTGATCACTGCATGATCAATTACGTGATCAGTGCATGATCAGTCACGTGACCAGTATATGGTAGCTAGGTAATCATTGCATGATCAGCCACATGAGCCGTGCATGATAGCCACGAGATCAGTGCATGATCAGTCACGTGATCAGTGCATGATCACTCACGTGAACAGTGCATGATAAGTCACCTGATCTGTGCATGATCAATTACGTGATCAGTGCATGATCACTCACGTGACCAGTACATGGTAGCTACGTGATCACTGCATGAACAGCCGCGTGAGCAGTGCATGATAGCCACGTGATCAGTGCATGATCTGTCACATGATCAGTGTATGATCATCCGGGTGATCAGTGCATGGGCAGTCATGTGATCAGTGCATGATATAGACGTGATCAGTGCATGATCAGTCTCGTGATCAGTGTATGATCAACCACGTGATCAGTGCACGATAGCCAGGTAATGAGTGCATGATAGCCAGATGATCAGTGCATGATCAGTCACGTGATCATTGTATGATCAGCCAAGTAATCAGTGCATGATAGCCAACTGATCAGTGGATGATCAGTCACGTGATCAGTGCATAGTCAGTCACGTGATCATTGCATGATCAGCCACGTGAATAGTGCATGATCAATTACGTGATCAGTGCATGATCAGTCACGTGATCAGTACATGATCAGTCACGTGAACAGTGCATGATCAGTCATGTGATCAGTGTATGACCAGCCAAGTGATCAGTGCATGATAGCCACGTGATCAGTGCATGATCAGTCACGTGATCAGTGCATGATCAGTCACGTGATCAGTGTATGATCAGCCACGTGATCTGCGCATGATCAGCAAAATGATCAGTGCATGATCAGCCACGTGATCAGTGCATGATCAGTCACATGATCAGTGCATGGTCAGTCACGTGATCAGTGCATGATCATCCACGTGATCAGTGCATGTGGAGTCATGTAGACAATGAATGATAGCGCCGTGATCAGTGCACGATCAGTCCCATGATGAGTGTATGATCAGCCAAGTGATCAGTGCAAGAGAGCTACGTGATCAGTGCATGATCAGCCACGTCATCAGTGCATGATAGCTACGTGAGCAGTGCATACAATTACGTGATCAGTGCATGCGCAATCACATGATCAGTGCATGAGAGCCACGTGATCAGTGCATGATTATTCACGTGATAGGTGTGTGATCAGCCACGTGAACAGTGCATGCTCAGTCACGTGATAAGGGCCTGCTGAGCTGCGTGATTACTGTCTGCTCATCTGCTTGACAATTGCCAGCTGAGCTGTACGGTTCCTGCCTGTCATCTCCTTGACAATTGCCACCTGTGCTGCATAATTCCTGCCTGCTCATCTACTTGATTATTGCCAGGTGAGCAGCATGATTTCTCAGAGCTGAGTTCCATGATTATAGCCTGCTGACTGCTTCCTGCCTACTCAGCTCTTTGTTCATTGCCTGCAGATGCACATGATCAGTGTGTGACACCAAACATGATCAGCACATGATCAGTCACATGATCAATGCATGATAAGCCAGGTGATCAGTGCATGATCAATTACGTGATCATTGCATGATGAGCCACGTGAGCAGTGCATGATAGCCACGTGATCAGTGCATGATCAGTCACATGATCAGTGCGTGATTAGTCACGTGTTCAGTGCATGATCAGCCACGTGATCAGTGCATGATCAATTACGTGATTAGTGCATGATCAGTTACGTGAGCAGAGTATGATCAGCCATGTGATCAGTGCATGGTCAGACACGTGAAGAGTGTGTGATCAGCCACATGGTCAGTGCATGATATCCAAGGGATCAGTGCATGATCATTCACGTAATCAGTGTATGATCAGCCACGTGAACAGTGCATGCTCAGTCACGTGATCAGGGCCTGCTGAGCTGCGTGATTCCTGTCTGATCATCTGCTTGACAATTGCCAGCTGAGCTGCACGATTCCTGCCTGTCGTCTGCTTGACAATTGCCAGCTGTGCTGCGTAATTCCTGCCTGCTCAGCTGCTTGATTATTGCCAGCTGAGCAGCATGATTCCTCACAGCTGAGTTCCATGATTATTGCCTGCTGACTGTTTGATTCGTGCCTACTCAGCTCTTTGTTTATTGCCTCCAGAGGCACATGATCAGTGTATGATAGCAAACATGATCAGCGCATGATCAGTCACATGATCAGCGCCATTAAGTCACGTGATCACTACATGATAGTCATGTGATCAGTCCATGCTCAGTCACGGTATCAGTGCATGATCAGCCACGTGATCAGTGCATGATCAGCCAGGTGATCAGTTCATGATAGCTATGTGATCAGTTCATGATTTGTCACGTGATCTGTGCATGACCAGGCAGGTGATCAGTGTATGATCAGCCACGTGATCAGTGCATGATCCGTCACCTGATGGGTGTATGATCAGTCACCTGACCGGTACATGGTAGCTACATGATCATTGCATGATCAGCCACGTGAGTAGTGCATGATAGCCACCTGATCAGTGCATGATCAGTCACGTGTTCAGTGCATGATCAGTCATGTAATCTGTGCATGACCAGGCACGTGATCAGTGTATGACCAGCCAAGTGATCAGTGCATGATATCCACGTGATCACTGCATGATCAGTCACGTGATCAGTGCATGATCAGTCACGTGATCAGTGGATGATCAGCCACATGATCAGTGCATGATCAATTACGTGATCAGTGCATGATCAGTCACGTGACCAGTATATGGTAGCTAGGTAATCATTGCATGATCAGCCACATGAGCCGTGCATGATAGCCACGAGATCAGTGCATGATCAGTCACGTGATCAGTGCATGATCACTCACGTGAACAGTGCATGATAAGTCACCTGATCAGTGCATGATCAATTACGTGATCAGTGCATGATCACTCACGTGACCAGTACATGGTAGCTACGTGATCACTGCATGAACAGCCGCGTGAGCAGTGCATGATAGCCACGTGATCAGTGCATAATCTGTCACATGATCAGTGTATGATCATCCGGGTGATCAGTGCATGGGGAAGTCATGTGATCAGTGCATGATATAGACGTGATCAGTGCATGATCAGTCTCGTGATCAGTGTATATATCAACCACGTATCAGTGCACGATAGCCAGGTAATGAGTGCATGATAGCCAGATGATCAGTGCATGATCAGTCACGTGATCATTGTATGATCAGCCCAAGTAATCAGTGCATGATAGCCAACTGATCAGTGGATGATCAGTCACGTGATCAGTGCATAGTCAGTCACGTGATCATTGCATGATCAGCCACGTGAATAGTGCATGATCAATTACGTGATCAGTGCATGATCAGTCACGTGATCAGTACATTATCAGTCACGTGAACAGTGCATGATCAGTCATGTGATCAGTGTATGAGCAGCCAAGTGATCAGTGCATGATAGCCGTGATCAGTGCATGATCAGTCACGTGATCAGTGCATGATCATTCACGTGATCAATGTAGACAGCCACGTGATCTTCGCATGAATCATCAAATGATCAGTGCATGATCAGGCCACGTGATCAGTGCATGATCAGGTCACATGACAGTGCATGGTCAGTCACGTGATCAGTGCATGATCATCCAGTGATCAAGTGCATGTGGAGTCCCATGTAGACAATGAAATGATAGCGCAGTGATCAGTGCATGATCAGGTCCCCATGAGATGAGTGTATGCATCAGCCAGAGTGATCAGGTGCCATGAGAGCTACGTGAATCATGCAATGATCAGCCACGTCATCAGTGCATGATAGCTACTGAGCAGTGCATACAATTAGTGATCAGTGCATGCGCAATCACATGATCAGTGCATGAGAGCCACGTGATCAGTGCATGATTATTCACGTGATAGGTGTGTGATCAGCCACGTGAACAGTGCATGCTCAGTCACGTGATAAAGGGCCTGCTGAGCTGCCTCGTGATTACTGTCTGCTCATCTGCTTGACAATTGCCAGCTGAGCTGTACGTTCCTGCCTGTCATCTCCTTGACAATTGCCACCTGTGCTGCATAATTCCTGCCTGCTCATCTACTTGATTATTGCCAGGTGAGCAGCATGATTCTCAGAGCTGAGTTCCATGATTATAGCCTCTGACTGATTCCTGCCTACTCAGCTCTTTTTCATGCCTGCAGATGCACATGATCAGTGTGTGACACCAAACATGATCAGCACATGATCAGTCACATATCAATGCATATAAGCCAGTGATCAGGCATGATCAATTACGTGATCATTGCATGATGAGCCACGGTGAGCAGTGCATGATAGCCACGTGGGATCAGTGCATGATCAGTCACCATGATCAGTGCGTGATTAGTCACGTGTTCATGCATGATCAGCCACGTGATCAGTGCATGATCAATTACGTGATTAGTGCATGATCAGTTACGTGAGCCAGAGTATGATCAGCCATGTGATCAGTGCATGGTCAGACACGTGAAAGAGTGTGTGATCAGCCACATGGTCAGTGCATGATATCAAGGGATCAGTGCATGATCATTCAACGTAATCAGTGTATGATCAGCCACGTGAACAGTGCATGCTCAGTCACGTGATCAGGGCCTGCTGAGCTGCGTGATCCCTGTCTGATCATCTGCTTGACAATTGCCAGCTGAGCTGCACGATTCCTGCCTGTCGTCTGCTTGACAATTGCCAGCTGTGCTGCGTAATTCCTGCCTGCTCAGCTGCTTGATTATTGCCAGCTGAGCAGCATGATTCCTCACAGCTGAGTTCCCATGATTATTGCCTGCTGACTGTTTGATTCGTGCCTACTCAGCTCTTTGTTTATTGCCTCCAGAGGCACATGATCAGTGTATGATAGCAAACATGATCAGCGCATGATCAGTCACATGATCAGCGCCATTAAGTCACGTGATCACTACATGATAGTCATGTGATCAGTCAATGCTCAGTCACGGTATCAGTGCATGATCAGCCACGTGATCAGTGCATGATCAGCCAGGTGATCAGTTCATGATAGCTATGTGATCAGTTCATGATTTGTCACGTGATCTGTGCATGACCAGGCAGGTGATCAGTGTATGATCAGCCACGTGATCAGTGCATGATCCGTCACCTGATGGGTGTATGATCAGTCACCTGACCGGTACATTGGTAGCTACATGATCATTGCCATGATCAGCCACGTGGAGTAGTGCATGATAGCCACCTGACAGTGCATGATCAGTCACGTGTTCAGTGCATGGATCAGTCATGTATCTGTGCATGACCAGGCACGTGATCAGTGTATGACCAGCCAAGTGATCAGTGCATGATATCCACGTGATCACTGCATGATCAGTCACGTGATCAGTGCATGATCAGTCACGTGATCAGTGGATGATCAGCCACATGATCAGTGCATGATCAATTACGTGATCAGTGCATGATCAGTCACGTGACCAGTATATGGTAGCTAGGTAATCATTGCATGATCAGCCACATGAGCCGTGCATGATAGCCACGAGATCAGTGCATGATCAGTCACGTGATCAGTGCATGATCACTCACGTGAACAGTGCATGATAAGTCACCTGATCTGTGCATGATCAATTACGTGATCAGTGCATGATCACTCACGTGACCAGTACATGGTAGCTACGTGATCACTGCATGAACAGCCGCGTGAGCAGTGCATGATAGCCACGTGATCAGTGCATGATCTGTCACATGATCAGTGTATGATCATCCGGGTGATCAGTGCATGGGCAGTCATGTGATCAGTGCATGATATAGACGTGATCAGTGCATGATCAGTCTCGTGATCAGTGTATGATCAACCACGTGATCAGTGCACGATAGCCAGGTAATGAGTGCATGATAGCCAGATGATCAGTGCATGATCAGTCACGTGATCATTGTATGATCAGCCAAGTAATCAGTGCATGATAGCCAACTGATCAGTGGATGATCAGTCACGTGATCAGTGCATAGTCAGTCACGTGATCATTGCATGATCAGCCACGTGAATAGTGCATGATCAATTACGTGATCAGTGCATGATCAGTCACGTGATCAGTACATGATCAGTCACGTGAACAGTGCATGATCAGTCATGTGATCAGTGTATGACCAGCCAAGTGATCAGTGCATGATAGCCACGTGATCAGTGCATGATCAGTCACGTGATCAGTGCATGATCAGTCACGTGATCAGTGTATGATCAGCCACGTGATCTGCGCATGATCAGCAAAATGATCAGTGCATGATCAGCCACGTGATCAGTGCATGATCAGTCACATGATCAGTGCATGGTCAGTCACGTGATCAGTGCATGATCATCCACGTGATCAGTGCATGTGGAGTCATGTAGACAATGCATGATAGCGCCGTGATCAGTGCACGATCAGTCCCATGATGAGTGTATGATCAGCCAAGTGATCAGTGCAAGAGAGCTACGTGATCAGTGCATGATCAGCCACGTCATCAGTGCATGATAGCTACGTGAGCAGTGCATACAATTACGTGATCAGTGCATGCGCAATCACATGATCAGTGCATGAGAGCCACGTGATCAGTGCATGATTATTCACGTGATAGGTGTGTGATCAGCCACGTGAACAGTGCATGCTCAGTCACGTGATAAGGGCCTGCTGAGCTGCGTGATTACTGTCTGCTCATCTGCTTGACAATTGCCAGCTGAGCTGTACGGTTCCTGCCTGTCATCTCCTTGACAATTGCCACCTGTGCTGCATAATTCCTGCCTGCTCATCTACTTGATTATTGCCAGGTGAGCAGCATGATTTCTCAGAGCTGAGTTCCATGATTATAGCCTGCTGACTGATTCCTGCCTACTCAGCTCTTTGTTCATTGCCTGCAGATGCACATGATCAGTGTGTGACACCAAACATGATCAGCACATGATCAGTCACATGATCAATGCATGATAAGCCAGGTGATCAGTGCATGATCAATTACGTGATCATTGCATGATGAGCCACGTGAGCAGTGCATGATAGCCACGTGATCAGTGCATGATCAGTCACATGATCAGTGCGTGATTAGTCACGTGTTCAGTGCATGATCAGCCACGTGATCAGTGCATGATCAATTACGTGATTAGTGCATGATCAGTTACGTGAGCAGAGTATGATCAGCCATGTGATCAGTGCATGGTCAGACACGTGAAGAGTGTGTGATCAGCCACATGGTCAGTGCATGATATCCAAGGGATCAGTGCATGATCATTCACGTAATCAGTGTATGATCAGCCACGTGAACAGTGCATGCTCAGTCACGTGATCAGGGCCTGCTGAGCTGCGTGATTCCTGTCTGATCATCTGCTTGACAATTGCCAGCTGAGCTGCACGATTCCTGCCTGTCGTCTGCTTGACAATTGCCAGCTGTGCTGCGTAATTCCTGCCTGCTCAGCTGCTTGATTATTGCCAGCTGAGCAGCATGATTCCTCACAGCTGAGTTCCATGATTATTGCCTGCTGACTGTTTGATTCGTGCCTACTCAGCTCTTTGTTTATTGCCTCCAGAGGCACATGATCAGTGTATGATAGCAAACATGATCAGCGCATGATCAGTCACATGATCAGCGCCATTAAGTCACGTGATCACTACATGATAGTCATGTGATCAGTCCATGCTCAGTCACGGTATCAGTGCATGATCAGCCACGTGATCAGTGCATGATCAGCC
>NW_020190283.1:0-10041 GCF_002263795.3 Bos taurus
GGCAGACAGGTTTCCAGAATTACAAACTGGTGAAATACACGTGCTTGCCAAGGGTCCTTCTTTTTACAGCTCTAGGTTCCACCATTTCTACCACAGAAGACCATGGTGGTACCAAAAGACACCACATCCTGAAGCGGCTGGTAATATGGCGAGGAGACGTGTGAGTGATGTGTGCAGTATCGCCAGGTATGATCCTGTGGGCTGGCCTACTCGGTAGGTCTCTGCACCTCGTGTCCCAATGGAGTGAAGAGTATCGTGAGCATCGCCTCGTAATGTGCGGATGGAAAGGCTGGAGAGATGTGGTTAACAATCCTCTTATACGGGGCTCTCGTGGAGCAGTCCTCTTAAAGCTGCTATCGCCCTTTAAGGACTAGCGAAATCACTTGTTCCTAAATGTTTGTCCAAAAAGCGTGGTGGCGCGGTTACCAGCGCCACAAGGCGAAGTACAGCATTAGGTAGAAATATCTAGTTACAGGGCGAACAGCGATTCTTATATGAATATACATCAAGATTGCACCCCGGACAGTGGCTGGTACAAAATCTTGTTTCAGGACATCTGGAGCCCTGTGCAGTCTCCCAGTACAGCCCCAGAAAACCTTGGTCGACCCACATAATTCTGGGGTATTAACGTGATTCAGGAGTCTCTGGTTTTGAGATACAGGCGATGACACCAGAAGCTCAGCAGCATTAGGCTCACCTGGTTGACTTGCTTTCATAGCACACTTCTCAAGGACCAATAGGAAATGCAGGTAGAGGAGATGAGTGGAAAGGGCTTTGTGCTGCTGCTGGTGCTGCTTGCCCTGCTGGGCAGCCTCCTCTGTCTCTGAGAAACCTGTGCATTAACTTTGGACAGGACGGAAAGCTGCCTTTAGGAAGTGGCAGTGGGGGCTCACTTGCTCCATGCTTGGTAGCTAATCATTTTCTTAGGATTAACCTGGACCCTAAATTACAAAGGCCAGGTTTTCCTTGAGCAAAATTGTGGTTTCTGGTCAGCCCATGATCTGGAAGCTGTCTCTTGCTTGCCCACCCCAGCCGGCTTCTGTGCTCCAGTGACCCTTGAGGTACCCCGGTTATCCATGAGGATATATGGCCATAAGCCTCACAGTGCAGGTCTGAGCAGTCCAGATAAGTGTCCTTGCCTGAGTTTGTCTTTAGCATTGTGGCATCGTGACTCAGAAGCCAGGGTTTTAGATCTTAAACCAGTGATGACCCTTTTCATCAGGCTGACCCTTTTCAGCCTCAGGTTTCACATCTGTATGTTGAGTGTAGTAACAGTGCACAGTCACTAGGACAGCAGGGAGGGTTCCATGAGTTGAAAGGCTGGGATAAACTTGGTGCACAAAAATGTTATGGGGAAGGCGACCAGGAAAATTATGCTGGGGTCTTTCATCTACTTTTGGGACCTACCCTTGGCTGACAAGGGCAGAAGAAAGTGCTTCATTGTCACCAGCCTGCTACCATGTCCCTCTGGGGTTCTGGGGACTGTTTTTAAGCAGTTTGCTATTGGCATAGCAACATTGCTGGGAGAAATATCAATTACCTCAGATAGGCAAATGACACAAACCTTATGACAGAAAACAAAGAGGAGCTGAGGAGCATCTTGGTGAAAGTAAAAGAGAAGGGTAAAAAAGCTGGCTAAATCTCAACATTCAAAAAAGTAAGATCATGGCATCCGGTCCCATCACTTCATGGCAAATAGATGGGGAAACAATGGAACCAGTGAGAGATTTTATTTTCTTGGACTCCAAAAATCACTGCAGATGGTGACTGCAGCCATGAAATTAAAAGACACTTGCTCCTCAGAAGAAAAGCTATGACCAATCTAAACCACATAGTAAAAAGCAGAGACATTTTTTGCTGACATAGGTCTGTCTAGTCAAAGTTATGATTTTGCCAGTAGGTCATGTATGGATGTAAGAATTGGATCATAAAGAAGGCTGAAGGCTGAAGAACTGATACTTTTGAACTGTGGTGTTGGAGAAGACTCTTGAGAGTCCCTTAGACTGCAAGGAGATCCAACCAATCAATCCTAAAGGAAATCAGTCCTACAAAAAAAAGTACGATGGCAGACAGGTTTCCAGAATTACAAACTGGTGAATACACGTGCTTGCCAAGGGTCCTTCTTTTTAGCTCTAGGTTCCACCCATTTCTACCACAGAAGACCATGGTTGGTACCAAAAGACACCACATCCTGAGGCTGTTTGGCAGACGGTGGGGTGTGTAGTTATCCAGGTTGACCTGGGGCTGGCCCTCGGTCCTGCCTGTCCCAGGAAGGGCATCCCTCTAGGCTGAAGGCTGGAGGAAGGTAACACATCCTCTACCCCCGGGCCTCTGGCCGTCCTCTGAAAGTGTTCGCTCTTAAGGGACTAGGATCACTTGTTCCTAATGTTTTGTCCAAAAGCCTTGGGGGCCACAAGAGTTTACAGATTTAGAAATCATTGACAGGGACACAATGATCATCAACACCCCGGCAGGGGCTGACAAACACTGACATGGCAGCAGTGAACCATGTGACTGTTAATACCAAGTGGGCTCAGTTCAGTTCAGTCACTCAGTCATGTCCGACTCTGCGACCCCATGAATCGCAGCACACCAGGCCTCCCTGTCCATTACCAACTCCTGGAGTTTACCCAAACTCATGTCCATCGAGTCAGTGATGCCATCCAACCATCTCATCCTCTGTTGTCCCTTTCTCCTCCTTCCCCCAATCCCTCCTAGCATCAGGGTCTTTTCCAATGAGTCAACTCTTCACATGAGGTGACCAAAGTATTGAAGTTTTAGTTTAAGCATCAATCCTTCCAATGAACACCCAGGGCTGATCTCCTTTAGGATGGACTGGTTGGATCTCCTTTCAGTCCAAGGGACTCTCAAGAGTCTTCTCCAACACCACAGTTCAGAACACGTGTATACCTGTGGCGGATTCATGTTGATGTATGGCAAAACCAATACAATACTGTAAAGTAATTAGCCTCCAATTAAAACAAATAAATTTATAACTTAAAAAAAAAGCATCAATTCTTCGGTGCTCAGCTTTCTTCACAGTCCACCTCTCACATCCATACATGACCACTGGAAAAACCATAGCCTTGACTAGACCGACCTTTGTTGGCAAAGTAATGTCTCTGCTTTTTAATATGCTATCTAGGTTGGCCATAAATTTCCTTCCAAGGAGTAAGTGTCTTTTAATTTTATGGCTGTAGTCACCATCTGCTGTGATTTTGGAGCCCCCCCAAATAACATCTGACACTGTTTCCACTGTTTCCCCATCTATTTCCCATGAAGTGATGGGACCAGATGCCATGATCTTAGTTTTCTCAATGTTGAGCTTTAAGCCAACTTTTTCACCCTCCTCTTTCACTTTCATTAAGAAGCTTTTTAGTTCCTCTTCACTTTCTGCCATCAGGGTGGTGTCATCTGCATATCTGAGGTTATTGATATTTCCCCCGGCAATCTTGATTCCAGCTTGTGCTTATTCCAGCCCAGTGTTTCTCATGATATACTCTGCATATAAGTTAAATAAGCAGGGTGACAATATACAGCCTTGATGTACTCACTCCTTTTCATATTTGGAACCAGTCTGTCGTTCCATGTCCAGTTCTAACTGTTGCTCCCTGACCTGCATACAGATTTCTCAAGAGGCAGGTCAGGTGGTCTGGTATGCCCATCTCTTTCAGAATTTTCCACAATTTATTGTGATCCACACAGTCAAAGGCTTTGGCATAGTCAATAAATTTGGCCATGGAGTACAGAATGAAGCAGGGCAAAGGCTAATAGAGTTTTGCCAAGAGAACTCACTGGTCATAGCAAACACCCTCTTCCAACAAGACAAGAGAAGACTCTACACATGAACATCACCAGATGGTCAACACCGAAATCAGATTGATTATATTCTTTGCAGCCAAAGACGGAGAAGTGCCAGGGTCCAGCCCCGGTGGATCCAGGGAAATTTGAAGGGGAGACGGCTTTGGCGAACTGGATACAATAGCTTTAATTAAATATTAATTAGAGGTATAAAGAGTAATAGAATAAGGATAGCTCAGTAGGAAAATTCAGCAGAGAAAAGAGGCTGAATAACTTGGTTTACGTGGAAAGCTAATAAAATTCCAAAATAAGGAATTTACGTCACCTACATAGGCCACAGGCGTCCTCCCATTCTCCCAAAGGAGAGGAGACACTAAGGCCTCCCCAGTCAGATCTTGGAAGCCCAGGCATAATTAGTAGGCTTGACAAGCCTCCACGTTCCAGATGGGGATTCAGCCAGAAGGTGAGAGAAAGAACGACATGGGGAGACAAGTCTTTCGAGGAACTGATCCCATTTTTTATTTTTCCAGGGTCTGTTTTTATACACTGAGATGTTATACAAAAGTCACGCGGGGTCAGCAGTCCTGACTTTTATTAAAGTCAGGTTCTTCATACAGATATATACAGAGGTCTTAGGGGTGTTACATCATCTTCTGGCCAGGGAGCCTGCTGACAATTTATGACCCTCTCCTTGTGACAGCAGTCAGTCAACCAGAACACTTATTTCTCCAGGGGTGATTATTCTTAAAACAGACGCCACCTTCTGAAGGTACCAGATAAAGTTACATTCCTATAGGGTGAGGGTGTAGTGGGTTTTAATTAAGGAAAGAATTTGCTTAGCCTAAGGTCTAACGTGATTAATATCAAAGGTTAATACTTATTTCTTCTATATATTCATTATTGCGTATAAGGGCAGGGGATGTGGAGACTTAGCAGCAAACATTGGCTCAACAAATGAAAAACCCTTCACCGATACAATTTCTAATCAGCCCACTATACTATACTAGTAGTTTTCTAACTTCTCTAAAGAACCTGTTTTTAGAAGGTTTAAAGCATCTCGTGCCTCTCATGGTTGAGAGGCTGTGAACAATCACATGTGGCCGGACAAGCCTGTCAGGCAGGCTAGAGAACCTTCAGAGGAGTTTGTAGGTTGAAACACTCCTATCACGTCCAGGAATTATTATTAACTGGAGCTCTTAAGTTAACTCCTTCTCCAAAGAGGTGGTGGGGGACAGCCCCCCATAAAGTCAGAGGTGTAGGTGAGAGCACAAGGTAGTAAAATAGGCAGACTCTAGTTTTGGGGGTAGATGCTCGAGAATTTCCAGGGGGAACTCCTGAGGCTTGATCCCACCTTTGCATATGTCGATCCTCCTTCCTCATGACCTTTGCCACAGGCGGAGTTCCTCACGCTGGCTACCGGCAGAGAAGCTCTATACAGTCAGCAAAAACAAGACTGGGAGCTGACTGTGGCTCAGATCATGAACTCCTTATTGCCAAATCCAGATTTAAATTGAAGAAAGTAGAGAAGACCACTAGACCATTCAGTTATGACCTAAATCACATCCCTTATGATTATACAGTGGAAGTGAGAAATAGATTTAAGGGACTAGATCTGATAGACAGAGTGCCTGATGAACTATGGACAGAGGCTCGTGACATTGTACAGGAGACAGGGATCAAGAACATCCCCAAGAAAAAGATGTGCAAGAAAGCAAAATGGCTGTCTGAGGAGGCCTTACAAATAGCCATGAAAAGAAGAGAAGTGAAAAGCAAAGGAGAAAAGGAAAGATATAAGCATCTGAATGCAGGGTTCCAAAGAATAGCAAGGAGAGATAAGAAAGCCTTCCTCGGTGATCAATGCAAAGAAATAGAGGAAAACAACAGAATGGGAAAGACTAGAGATCTCTTCAAGAAAATGAGAGATACAAAGGGAACATTTCATGAAAAGATGGGCTCAATAAAGGACATACATGGTATGGACCTAAGAGAAGCAGAAGGTACTAAGAAGAGGTGGAAAGAATACACAGAAGAACCAAGTGGGCTACATAGGGAAAATAAGGGATACTATAATAAATAGCTTCTTGGTATCATCCATTTTTGGTTTTACTACCAAAAGTGTTTATGTCAAGATGGTGAAAACACTTGGGTGCTGAAGTGTTCTGGGTGATGGAATGGTGGAAAGCAGGTCATGGACCTGAGGTAGCAGGCAGATGTTGTCTCCTGCACAGTTCAGGGAAGAGGCTCCCATCTTCATGGATTCCTGGTCCTGCTACAGCCCCCAGTTCACAAAGCCTGGCAGTTTGACTCAGCTCACAGTGCCTTCTGTCTCAGGGGCCACTATATACATCTTTGCTCAAAATCCACCGATGGCCCTTAAGTCCCAACCCAGGCCACATCCTATAGAACCTTTGGCACTGGGGGCCGATGGTGTCCATGTTATCCTCCTTTCCTAATTGGAGGCTCTTCACTTTCTCCCTGTCTCCCAGCTGCAGACTTGAAGGTACACACCTGCATTCCCACTCATTCTGGGGAAAGCTCTCTTTGCAAGAGATGCCTCTTCAACCACTACTCAGAGTAGCTGCTTTCTGGTTTACAGATTGCTTTTGTGTGAATCATCCCATGACTGCCTCACTCCCATCAGATACACCCACAAATAGGATTACTCCTAATGGGGACATTTCACACTGTGCTCATCCTTCAGATAAAGAAATGGAGACTCAGAGAGGGAGTGATTTGCTGAGACTCACGCTCCAGCAATGGTGGTGCTAGGGACCAATCCAGGTTTGAGATGGCAGGGCAGAGTGTCTGCTTCCTCCTACACTGCCTCTGTGGAGGACCAGAGCCTGCCCAGCCTATCAGGCACGCAGCCTTGCCTCTGCAGGCAATGGATGAAACTTCACAGCACATCAAAGTCTCTAGAAATCCTTTGCCAAAAACCCCTCAGGGAACCTATACATATAGTGTCAGGCTGGGGGCCCTCTACAAGCTCACCTGCTCCAGCTACACACCTGGGCTCAGTTCCCTCCATGGGTCTGACACTTCTGGGGGCCCTTCCCCCATTTCCCAGCCAAGGAGACCCTCTTCACTATAAGCCCCAGGGCAGACAGCCCTCCCGTCTGAAAAGCCTTCCATGGTCCCTCGATGTGAGTCAAGGCTTGGTTCCCCACGCTTCATGTTCCCCAAACTCTGCCTCGTTTCAGGCTCTGTGCTTTACAGGTCTGTCTGGAAGATGTGCTCCAGCCTTTCCAGCCCTCAGCCCTGAGTGATGCAGGTGTGAGTGGACATGTGACGCTTTGCACGGTGGAGGAGCCTCTTGCAGGATGGGTGTCCTTGGACTTGAATGCGCTTTGTCTTGTGAGGTCTGGCACCCAGATCTGCCCTCTCCCATTAGGCTGTGCTTACATGAGGGCTAGCAGGTGGCCGGGTGGCCAGTGCACTGGAAGCAGTTCTGCCCAACCCAGCAGCTGTCTGATGCAAAAGACGCCAAGAGCTCCTCCCACTGGACTGCGTGCAGGGCAGAGCATGGTGCCACACAGGCAAAGGCAGTTGGTGTCCTGTGTGTACACACAGCCACTGCTTGGGCAACAATTCCTGATTTGTTTTCCTGCTTGGTCAATAGCAATCATGAGGTCTCAGGCACTGTGAGGGCCCGACCACCAAGTCCCACTGTGGACATCTCCAATGTCTGTCTGTGCTCTGCACCTCCCGATAGGCTGGCAGGAACTGTCAGGTCAACATCGCAGGTGATGGGATGCCCTGCCCAACCATGTCTGCTCCCTGTCCCCTTGGTGGTAAGTCCCCAGCCAGCCTCCAGCACCAACTCCCTGCCCTCCCCACCCCCGGGGAACAGCCTCACAAAGGACCTATCCTGAGAAGGCTGGCCCTGGAGTGGTCTGAGGAGAGGTGGCAAGATGGGGCCTTGGTACAGGGTTGACATCCCCTGCCCCATGGGTTATGAGGACCCATCCTGGGAGTAGTCTGTGTGCACTCAGCCCTGGGCTCAAGGCCACAGCGCAGCTGCTAGAACTTGTGCTGGGCTGGCAGGGGGAGAGGAATTCCCTGGCAAGTGAGAAGATCCAGGTGTGTGGAACATGGTGGGGGCAGAATAGAGGGGAGTGACTTCTTTGCTTTGCTGTCTGTAGGGTGATGACCAACCTAGGATGAAAAACAGTGAGGACCAATGTTGGGGGGGAGCAGAGTCTTCCCAGTAGCTGACAAAGCTTTAGGCAGTGGAAAAACATCAGCCCAGGATTCAACAGGTGTGGCTGAACCTCAAAGACACTGAATGTTCCACCAAGGCAGGATTGACCCACTGGCATTGGATGTCCTCTTGGGAAAACATGCATCACTGACATGAAGGCCAGAGAGACCGGGAGGCAGGCCCCAGAAGACTGGGACATCCAAGATGTCTCTGAACTTCTGAGCCTGCAACAGCAGCCCACTTCTCCCACCCCATAAAGAGCTGGTGCCCCCACCCTCAAGGGAGCAAACTGGACCGGAGGCCTCCCTCACAGGTGCCCTCCATCCCAGGAAGCAGGGGAGCTGGCTGCCCTGATCTGTGGCAGGACACACAGCACTACCATGATGAGAACCAAGGAAGCATGGGAAGAGCTGGTCACCTACTGCCCGGCCGCCAAGCAGAGTGAAGTCACTGTACAACACAGGTCAGGCTTACCAGGCCTGGTGATGGAGGAGATGGACGACACACCCCTCCATCCATCCCTGCTGCCCAGGGACTGCAGCAGAGGTCGTGGGGTTGCACTGAGCTGCCAGGAGCCAGGGACCATGATGAGGGCTGCCACCTCCCAGGAGGCGGGACCCACAGAGGAGGGAAGGTGGTCCATACGATGCAGCCTCCCAGAGCTTTGATAGGTGGGCAACCAACCAAGGTACAGTCCAAAATGACACTGAGGCCAAAGGCAGCCACCCCAGTAAACAGGTCAAGATCCCTCGCCCAGGTTGGGCCCCTGAGCCAGTTCTCAGGTCTGCAACTGAGGAACAGGGATGGGGAAGGTCCCTGGGAGAAGGACGCTGCAGCACCACAGCAAACAGACGTGGGAACAACCCTAGCCCCTCCCAAAGGGACCTCGGGCACTGAGATGGTGAACCCACACAGGCAGGTGGGACCACCAGAGGAGTGGAGGTTGCCAGACACAGGGTCAACTTGACACCAAATTGAGAGACACAGTTAACTCTGACTCTGTGGCCCCTTCGGGATGACCCCCTGGGCTGGGATTTCTGGGCACAGGGGCTCAATGGTCAAGGGACACAGGGCCAGTCCCCAGGATTCATCAGTCGGTCTTGAGCTGCGAGGGCCTGGAGGCCTGGAATGCAATATCCCCCAAAGCCAGGTCCAGGGCTTAGTGAGACGTCTGTTGAGGACTCCTTCAGAACCTGGGGGAACATGTGATGTAAGGAAAAGATGGTAAGGCTGAACGGAAACCCTGCATGAACTCCAGTGAGTAAAAGAGAAATGCACAGAAAAAGAGAGGGGATACACGCCCCGCTCATGAACTGAAGAACCTGCTCACCTCTGGGGGCAACTCATGGGCATCCTCTGCTCCTGACCCCTCACACCCACTCTGTGCTTGGCCAAGTCACCATGGTGGGCACACTAGTACTCAAAGGATAGCTGGACAGGTCTCCCACCCAGAGCGCCAGAGTCCCCTCACTGAAGTCCTCTCACCATGGGTATGGGATGACAATGCACATTCCACTCCGCCCTCCCTGCTCCTTGTCCTTGCAAACTAAACAGCTGGATCCATTCTGTGAGCCGCAGCCTAGTGTCTGGAAGTCCCCTCCTGTGCTGGTGGGCATGGGTCGTGGCCATCCTGCCCAGATGGAGGACAGTGAAGAGCACATAGACCCCAGAGCTTGGGAGTGATGGATACATACAAACCAGCATCTCCCACTTCCGTGTCAAATGTGATGTAAAGGCCTGTGATGTGAATGAGAGCAGGGCAGCAACAGAGGCTCACAGAAGCTTCCCCGGTCCCCCTGGGTGGTGCCCCATCCCCTAGGCAATCAGTACCCTGAGCAGCCGCAGCAGAGTGGCCATCCGTGTCCACAGGTCATATGTGTGCCATGTCCTATCAAAGAACTGCAGCAGAACTGAGATGAAATCAGAAACTTGTCCGGTTCTCAGGCTGGCCCCTCCATCTGGGCTGTATGCAAAGGGGTGTGGTCAATGGGAGCTGCCCTGGGGACAGAGGGGAAGTAGGTCTGGTTGACCTCCTGGAG
>NW_020190285.1:0-4216 GCF_002263795.3 Bos taurus
AAGACAGAGAGAGATTGGGGGTCTTTTCTCCTGGAACTGAAGCACGGGCGAGTCACTGCCCCTCCGTGTTGACTTCACTCACAGGGTGGAGTTCGAAGAGGTGTGTGGGCATCGGGTTCTTATCAAGAGGGGACCGGGAAATCGGGGTCCTTCGGAATGTGGAACCACCCACGAGGCCACGTCTGGAATGTCGTCGTGAGACCGGCCTCATCCTGAGGTGCGACCGGAAGGTCGGGAACGCCTTCCAGACAAAGCAGGGGAGTCGACTCTCCTGTCGAGATCAGGAGGGTAGAAGGGGTCAGAGGAAGTGGGACCGGAAAACCTCGGTGCTCCTCTCGGGGGAGACTGGGATGTCGGGGAACTTTGTGGGTCGCCTCAAGGGTGCCAAGTACCGTTTGGACCTCCAATTCCCAACGTGGGACTTCTCCTGAGACGCTGTAGCGGGAAAGGGCTTCATCTTGCGATGACGGGGGAGCCACGTGGTTTTTCTCGAGTTGCGGCGGGATTCTCGAGTTACGACCGGGAATTCAGGATGCCTCTTGTGTTGGCCCAGGGAAGTCCAATCTTCCATTCGAGTTGCGAAGGAAAGCTGGGGATTGCTCTCGAGTGACTGCAGGGCCAATAGACCTCATCTAGGCTTGTGTCCAGAAGCCAATGTTCCTCCCCAGAGGCGACAGGGATCTCGGGGTTGCATTCCAGACGCACCCGGGGAGACAGGCATTCATCTCGAGTGGAAACAAAGAACCCCGCTCTGCTCTTGAGTCGCGACGGGTATCTCTTGGAGCTCACTGGGTGGACTAAAGGGAGTCAAGCCTCCTGAGGCTTTTGGAGAGAGGTCGCGAGATTGGTCTCTAGGCCATGCAGGAGACGAAGGCCCTCATCTCGCGATGACGGGGGAGTCTCGGGGCTGTTCTCGAGCGGCGGCCCCAGTGTGCGCTTTCTCACGAGGTACGACGGCGAGTCAGTGAGCCTCTCGTTGGGCGCCAGGAAGTCGGGTCTCCATGCGAGTGGCGAGGGGGAGCGCATCATTGCTCTCGAGTCATGGTAGGGGAATCTGGCCTCGAGACGTGTTGAAGAAGGTCTCTCGAGGTCTTTCTCGGGTTGAGGTAGGAAACCCTGGGTTCCCTCGACTTGTGCAGGTGACCTCAGGGGGCTTCTCATGGTGGCTCTGAGAAGTCAGCGAAACTGGAGGTGGGAGGGGCCTCTCGGGACTCCACTGGGTTTGGTGTATTGGAAGAGGGCCTCATCTCCAGTTGAGGCAGGAAGCTCAGGGTTCCTCTGATTTCAGACTCGGATCGCAAGGTCCCTGCAGACTGGGGACAGGAGAGTCAGGCCTCGTCTTGGACTGAGGCATGGAACTCCGCTTGCCTCTCGAGGTGTCCCCGGGGAGAGAGGCCACTTGTCGAGCTATATTTGGAACCTGGGGGTTTTTCCGGACGATGCACGGGCGAGTCACTGCCCCTTCGCGTTGACTTCATTCACAGGGTGGAGTTCGGAGAGGTGTCCGGGCATCGGGATCTTATCAAGAGGGGACCGGGAAATCGGGGTGCTTCGCAATGTGGAAGCACCCACGAGTCCACGTCTGGAATGTCGTCGTGAGACCGGCCTCATCCTGAGGTGCGACCGGAAGGTTGGGAACCCCTTCCAGACAAAGCAGGGGAGTCGACACTCCTGTCGAGATCAGGAGGGTAGAAGGGGCTCAGAGGAAGTGGTGCCGGAAAACCTCGGTGTTCCTCCCCAGGGAGACCGGGATGCCAGGGAACTTGGTGGGGCGCATCAAGGGTGCCACGTACCGTTTCGACCTCCAATTCCTAACTTGGGACTTCTCCTGAGACGCTGTAGCGGGAAAGGGCTTCATCTTGCGATGACGGGGGAACCACGTGGTTTTTCTCGAGTTGCGGCGGGATTCTCGAGTTACGACGGGGAATTCAGGATGCCTCTTGTGTTGGCCCAGGGAAGTCCAATCTTCCATTCGAGTTGCGAAGGAGAGCTGGGGATTGCTCTCGAGTGACTGAAGGGCCAATAGACCTCATCTAGGCTTGTGTCCATAAGCCAATGTTCCTCTCCAGGGGCGACCGGGATCTCGGGGTTGCATTCCAGACGCACCCGTGGAGACAGGCATTCATCTCGTGTCCAAGCAAAGAACCCCGCTCTGCTCTCGAGTCGCGACGGGTATCTCTTGGAGCTCACTGGGTGGACTAAAGGGAGTCAAGCCTCCTGAGGCGTTTGGAGAGAGGTCGCGAGATTGGCCTCTAGACCATGCAGGAGACGAAGGGCCTCATCTCCGCGATGACGGGGGAGTCCCCGGGTGGTTCTCGAGTGGCGGCCCCAGGGCGCGGTCTCTCACGAGGTACGACGGCGAGGTCAGTGAGCCTCTCGTGGGGCGCCAGGGTGGTCGGGTCTCCATGCGAGTGGCGAGGGGAAGCGCGTCATTGCTCACGAGTCATGGTAGGGGAATCTGGCCTCGAGACGTGTTGAAGAAGGTCTCTCGAGGTCTTTCTTGGGGTGAGGCAGGAAACCCTGGGTTCCCTCGACTTGTGCAGGTGACCTCAGGGGTCTTCTCATGGTGGCTCTGAGAAGTCAGGGAAACTGGAGTTGTGAGGGGCATCTCGGGACTCCACTGGGTTTGGTGCATTGGAAGAGGGCCTCATCTCCAGTTGAGGCAGGAACCTCAGGGTTCCTCTGATTTCAGACTCCGATCGCAGGGTCCCTGCAGACTGGGGACAGGAGAGTCAGGCCTCGCCTTGGGTTGAGGCATGGAACTCCGCGTGCCTCTCGAGGTGTCCCCGGGCAAAGAGGCCACTTGTCGAGCTGTATTTGGAACCTGGGGGTTTTTCCGGACGATGCACGGGCTAGTCACTGCCCCTTCGCGTTGATTCATTCACAGGGTGAAGTTCGGAGAGGTGTCCGGGCATCGGGATCTTATCAAGAGGGGACCGGGAAATCGGGGTGCTTCCCAATGTGGAAGCACCCACGAGGTCACGTCTGGAATGTCGTCGTGAGACCGGCCTCATCCTGAGGTGCGACCGGAAGGTCGGGAACCCCTTCCAGACAAAGCAGGGGAGTCGACCCTCCTGTCGAGATCAGGAGGGTAGAAGGGGCTCAGAGGAAGTGGGGCCGGAAAACCTCGGTGCTCCTCTCGAGGGAGACCGGGATGTCGGGGAACTTTGTGGGTCGCCTCAAGGGTGCCAAGTACCGTTTGGACCTCCAATTCCTAACGTGGGACTTCTCCTGAGACGCTGTAGCGGGAAAGGGCTTCATCTTGCCATGACGGGGGAACCACGTGGTTTTTCTCGAGCTGCGGCGGGATTCTCGAGTTACGACCGGGAATTCAGGATGCCTCTTGTGTTGGCCCAGGGAAGTCCAATCTTCCATTCGAGTTGCGAAGGAAAGCTGGGGATTGCTCTCGAGTGACTGCAGGGCCAATAGACCTCATCTAGGCTTTTGTCCAGAAGCCAATGTTCCTCCCCAGGGGCGACAGGGATCTCGGGGTTGCATTCCAGACGCACCCGGGGAGACAGGCATTCATCTCGAGTGGAAGCAAAGAACCCCGCTCTGCTCTCGAGTCGCGACGGGTATCTCTTGGAGCTCACTGGGTGGACTAAAGGGAGTCAAGCCTCCTGAGGCTTTGGAGAGAGGTCGCGAGATTGGTCTCTAGGCCATGCAGGAGACGAAGGCCCTCATCTCGCGATGACGGGGGAGTCTCGGGGTTGTTCTCGAGCGGCGGCCCCAGTGTGCGCTTTCTCACGAGGTACGACGGCGAGGTCAGTGAGCCTCTCGTGGGGCGCCAGGGAAGTCGGGTCTCCATGCGAGTGGCGAGGGGCAGCGCGTCATTGCTCTCGAGTCATGGTAGGGGAATCTGGCCTCCGAGACGTGTTGAAGAAGGTCTCTCGAGAGCTTTCTCAGGTTGAGGCAGGAGACGCCTGGGTTCCCTCGACTTGTGCAGGTGACCTCAGGGGGCTTTCTTCCTGGTGGCTCTGAGAAGTCAGGGAAACTGAGTTTGGGGAGGGGCCTCTCGGGACTCCACTGGGTTTGGTGCCTTGGAAGAGGGCCTCATCTCCAGTTGAGGCAGGAACCTCAGGGTTCCTCTGATTTCAGACTCCCGATCGCAGGGTCCCTGCAGACTTGGGACAGGAGAGACAGGCCTCGTCCTTGGGTTGAGGCATGGAACTCCGCTTGCCTCTCGAGGTGTCCCCGGGCAGAGAGGCCACTTGTC
>NW_020190286.1:0-16757 GCF_002263795.3 Bos taurus
CAGAAAGAGATAGGGGGAAAATCTACCTGATAAAGAATTCCGAATAAATGATAGTGAAATTGATCCAAAATCTTGAAAACTAAAATGGAATCACAGATAAATAGCCTGGAGACAAGGATTGAGAAGATGCAAGAAAGGTTTAACAAGGACCTAGAAGAAATAAAAAAGAGTCAATATATAATGAATAATACAATAAGTGAATTAAAAACACTCTGGAGGCAACAAATAGTAGAATAACAGAGGCAGAAGACAGGGATTAGTGAATTAGAAGATAGAATGGTAGAAATAAATGAATCAGAGAGGATAAAAGAAAAACGAATTAAAAGAAATGAGGACAATCTCAGAGACCTCCAGGACAATATTAAACGCTACAACATTCGAATCATAGGGGTTCCAGAAGAAGAAGACAAAAAGAAAGACCATGAGAAAATACTTGAGGAGATAATAGTGGAAAACTTCCCTAAAATGGGGAAGGAATAATCACCCAAGTCCAAGAAACCCAGAGAGTACCAAACAGGATAAACCCAAGGCGAAACACCCCAAGACACATATTAATCAAATTAACAAAGATCAAACACAAAGAACAAATATTAAAAGCAGCAAGGGAAAAACAACAAATAACACACAAGGGAATTCCCATAAGGATAACAGCTGATCTTTCAATAGAAACTCTTCAAGCAGGAGGGAATGGCAAGACATACTTAAAATGATGAAAGAAAATAACCTACAGCCCAGATTATTGTACCCAGCAAGGATCTCATTCAAGTATGAAGGAGAAATCAAAAGCTTTTCAGACAAGCAAAAGCTGAGAGAATTCTGCACCACCAAACCAGCTCTCCAACAAATACTAAAGGATATTCTCTAGACAGGAAACACAAAAACGGTGTATAAACTCGAACCCAAAACAATAAAGTAAATGGCAACGGGAACATACTTATCAGTAATTACCTTAAACGTAAATGGGTTGAATGCCCCAACCAAAAGACAAAGACTGGCTGAATGGATACAAAAACAAGACCCCTACATATGTTGTCTACAAGAGACCCACCTCAAAACAGGGGACACATACAGACTGAAAGTGAAGGGCTGGAAAAAGATTTTCCATGCAAATAGGGACCAAAAGAAAGCAGGAGTAGCAATACTCATATCAGATAAAATAGACTTTAAAACAAAGGCTGTGAAAAGAGACAAAGAAGGTCACTACATAATGATCAAAGGATCAATCCAAGAAGAAGATATAACAATTATAAATATATATGCACCCAACACGGGAGCACCACAGTACGTAAGACAACTGCTAACAAGTATGAAAGGAGAAATTAACAATAACACAATAATAGTGGGAGACCTTAATACCCCACTTACACCTATGGATAGATCAACTAAACAGAAAATTAACAAGGAAACACAAACTTTAAACAATACAATAGACCAGTTAGACCTAATTGATATCTATAGGTCATTCATCCCAAAACAATGAATTTCACCTTTTTCTCAAGCGCACATGGAACCTTCTCCAGGATAGATCACATCCTGGGCCATAAAGCTAGCCTTGGTAAATTCAAAAAGATAGAAATCATTCCAAGCATTTTTCTGACCACAATGCAGTAAGATTAGATCTCAATTACAGGAGAAAAACTATTAAAAATTCCAACATATGGAGGCTGAACAACACGCTGCTGAATAACCAACAAATCACAGAAGAAATCAAAAAGAAATCAAAATTTGCATAGAAACGAATGAAAATGAAAACACAACAACCCAAAACCTGTGGGACACGGTAAAAGCAGTCCTAAGGGGAAAGTTCATAGCAATACAGGCACACCTCAAGAAACAAGAAAAAAGTCAAATAAATAACCTAACTCTACACCTAAAGCAACTAGAAAAGGAAGAAATGAAGAACCCCAGGGTTAGTAGAAGGAAAGAAATCTTAAAAATTAGAGCAGAAATAAATGCAAAAGAAACAAAAGAGACCATAGCAAAAATCAACAAAACCAAAAGCTGGTTCTTTGAAAGGATAAATAAAATTGACAAACCATTAGCCAGACTCATCAAGAAACAAAGGGAGAAAAATCAAATCAACAAAATTAGAAACGAAAATGGAGAGATCACAACAGACAACACAGAAGTACAAAGGATCATAAGAGACTACTATCAACAATTATATGCCAATAAAATGGACAACGTGGAAGAAATGGACAAATTCTTAGAAAAGTACAACTTTCCAAAACTGGACCAGGAAGAAATAGAAAATCTTAACAGACCCATCACAAGCATGGAAATTGAAACTGTAATCAAAAATCTTCCAGCAAACAAAAGCCCAGGTCCAGACGGCTTCACAGCTGAATTCTACCAAAAATTTAGAGAAGAGCTAACACCTATCCTGCTCAAACTCTTCCAGAAAATTGCAGAGGAAGGTAAACTTCCAAACTCATTCTATGAGGCCACCATCACCCTAATACCAAAACCTGACAAAGATCCCACAAAAAAAGAAAACTACAGGCCAATATCACTGATGAACATAGATGCAAAAATCCTTAACAAAATTCTAGCAATCAGAATCCAACAACACATTAAAAAGATCATACACCATGATCAAGTGGGCTTTATCCCAGGGATGCAAGGATTCTTCAATATCCACAAATCAGTCAATGTAATACACCACATTAACAAATTGAAAAATAAAAACCATATGATTATCTCAATAGATGCAGAGAAAGCCTTTGACAAAATTCAAAATCCATTTATGATAAAAACTCCAGAAAGCAGGAATAGAAGGAACATACCTCAACATAATAAAAGCTATATATGACAAACCCACTGCAAACATTATCCTCAATGGTGAAAAATTGAAAGCATTTCCTCTAAAGTCAGGAACAAGACAAGGGTGCCCACTTTCACCATTACTATTCAACATAGTTTTGGAAGTTTTGGCCACAGCAATCAGAGCAGAAAAAGAAATCAAAGGAATCCAAATTGGAAAAGAAGAAGTAAAACTCTCACTATTTGCAGATGACATGATCCTCTACATAGAAAACCCTAAAGAGTCCACCAGAAAATTACTAGAAATAATCAATGACTACAGTAAAGATGCAGGATATAAAATCAACACACAGAAATCCCTTGCATTCCTATACACTAATAATGAGAAAACAGAAAGAGAAATTAAGGAAACAATTCCATTCACCATTGCAACGGAAAGAATAAAATACTAAGGAATATATCTACCTAAAGAAACTAAAGACCTATATATAGAAAACTATAAAACACTGGTGAAAGAAATAAAAGAGGACACTAATAGATGGAGAAATATACCATGTTCATGGATTGGAAGAATCAATATAGTGAAAATGAGTATACTACCCAAAGCAATTTATAGATTCAACGCAATCCCTATCAAGCTACCAACAGTATTCTTCACAGAGCTAGAACAAATAATTTCACAATTTGTATGGAAATACAAAAAACCTCGAATAGCCAAAGCGATCTTGAGAAAGAAGAATGGAACTGGAGGAATCAACCTACCTGACTTCAGGCTCTACTACAAAGCCACAGTTATCAAGACAGTATGGTACTGGCACAAAGACAGAAATATTGATCAATGGAATAAAATAGAAAGCCCAGAGATAAATCCACGCACATATGGACACCTTATCTTCGACAAAGGAGGCAAGAATATACAATGGATTAAAGACAATCTCTTTAACAAGTGGTGCTGGGAAATCTGGTCAACCACTTGTAAAAGAATGAAACTGGACCACTTTCTAACACCATACACAAAAATAAACTCAAAATGGATTAAAGATCTCAACGTAAGACCAGAAACTATAAAACTCCTAGAGGAGAACATAGGCAAAACACTCTCCGACATACATCACAGCAGGATCCTCTATGACCCACCTCCCAGAATATTGGAAATAAAAACAAAAATAAACAAATGGGACCTAATTAACCTTAAAAGCTTCTGCACATCAAAGGAAACTATTAGCAAGGTGAAAAGACAGCCTTCAGAATGGGAGAAAATAATAGCAAATGAAGCAACTGACAAACAACTAATCTCAAAAATATACAAGCAACTCCTACAGCTCAACTCCAGAAAAATAAACGACCCAATCAAAAAATGGGCCAAAGAACTAAATAGACATTTCTCCAAAAAAGACATACAGATGGCTAACAAACACATGAAAAGATGCTCAACATCACTCATTATCAGAGAAATGCAAATCAAAACCACTATGAGGTACCATTTCACACCAGTCAGAATGGCTGCGATCCAAAAGTCTACAAATAATAAATGCTGGAGAGGGTGTGGAGAAAAGGGAACCCTCTTACACTGTTGGTGGGAATGCAAACTAGTACAGCCACTATGGAGACCAGTGTGGAGATTCCTTAAAAAACTGGAAATAGAACTGCCTTATGATCCAGCAACCCCACTGCTGGGCATACACACTGAGGAAACCAGAAGGGAAAGAGACACGTGTACCCCAATGTTCATCGCAGCACTGTTTATAATAGCCAAGACGTGGAAACAACCTAGATGTCCATCAGCAGATGAATGGATAAGAAAGCAGTGGTACATATACACAATGGAGTATTACTCAGCCATTAAAAAGAATACATTTGAATCAGTTCTAATGAGGTGGATGAAACTGGAGCCTATTATACAGAGTGAAGTAAGCCAGAAGGAAAAACATAAATACAGTATACTAATGCATATATATGGAATTTAGAAAGATGGTAACAATAACCCTGTGTACGAGACAGCAAAAGAGACACTGATGTATAGAACAGTCTTATGGACTCTCTGGGAGAGGGAGAGGGTGGGAAGATTTGGGAGAATGACATTGTAACATGTAAAATATCATGTAAGAAACGAGTTGCCAGTCCAGGTTCGATCCACGATACTGGATGCTTGGGGCTAGTGCACTGGGACGACCCAGAGGGATGGTATGGGGAGGGAGGAGGGAGGAGGGTTCAGGATGGGGAACACATGTATACCTGTGGTGGATTCATTTTGATATTTGTCAAAACTAATACAATTATGTAAAGTTTAAAAATAAAATAAAATTTAAAAAATTAAAAAAAAAAAAAAAAAGAAAGTGAAAGTGTAGTCTCTCAGCCGTGTCTGATTCTTTTTGATCCCATGGACTATAGCCCACCATACTCCTCTGTCTCTGGAATTATTCAGGCAAGAATACTGCAGTTGGATGCCATTCCCTTCTTCAAGAGATCTTCCTGACCCATTGATCAACCCTAGTGTCCTGCATTGCAGGTGGCTTCTTTACCATCCGATCTTTTCTAAAATAAGCCAATTTCTTCATTGCCTCAGCTGCTGCAAAGGCATGTGTCTCTGCTGATGAATGGTTTCCAGGCTTTCTTTGTATAGACATCTTCCTACATAAACTTGACCCACAGTCCCTCCTAGTTTCTAAGCACCTGGATTCTTTTGTTCTTAAAACACACTTATTGGAACAATATAATAGAAATATTTTTACTTTTTGGTTCATTATTTATTTTAATTCATCTTTTTTTTTTTTTTTTTTTTCATACTGGCATGAAAGCTCTTGAAAGGCATACCACTGACCCCCACTGTATCTTTCACAATTTTCTCCTAGCCTACTTCTGGCACATATTAGGTGCTTGCCTACAGCCTTAAAAGTGAAATTACCTGGGTTCTGGACACTGTTGAACAAGCCTGGCCCATTTCTATAACAAGCTCCCCCTGTGTATCTATCTGAAATCTCTGTGCTCAATCTTTTCTCTGCTGCCCAGTGTTCCTTCTCCTCCTTCCCCCATACACCATTCAGTCTCACATGACTTTGTCTCCTTCTTGAAATGAGAACAGGAACCATCAGCATCTACTTCTCTTCAGGATTGTATTTACACACCCATTTTCGTTCCTTTTCCTGACAGGAAGTTGCAACGAATCCAGTTGTCACCAAGTCCAGGACTTTCTCAAAATTGCTGGTTCCTCTCTCACCTCCTTCACAGGGAGCCTGTGGTCAATCTTTGCCTGCTTCCCTCTCTGGTTCATCCTCTTCAACGTTCATTACACTCTCATCTTTCCCATTAAAACAATACATAATCCACCGAGCAATATATCCTGAACCTCTTGTTCTCTGCCACAACGAAGCCTTTTGAAAGAGTTATGTCCTCATGCTGTATTGCATTTCTTACTAATAATTTATTTAGCAGGCTGTAAGTAGATTTTTCCCTATTACTCCCAATCTGTCTCTGTGACAATTATTGTTGGCCTCCATGTAGCCAAATCCACGACATTTTAAGTCTTAACCTGACTTATTGACTGAATTAGAAATATTCATTAGTGTAACTATTCTAATGTAATTAGATTACAATTTCCTTGAATAAACTGTATGGTAGACATTATGACAAGAAGCTTACATGAATAATTTATTTTAATAACTAAAAAATCTTTTGAAATATTAGAACATTTGTAAATATTAAATCATTGTACAGATTCAGAGGAGTGAACGAACTTCAAATAGGTCGTTGCTCTTAGATATATAGTTAGATAATGGTGGAATTGGATATAGAACCATTTCAGGCTGATTCTACAGGAATTACTGTTAGTCAATTTATTACTCCTTGTTATTATATTATTTTCTTCTGTCCACAACTATGAAACATTCATTTGACATTTTTTCCCCTAAACTCTCTGGGTCCTCCTTTATTTCTATCCACTTTGCCATCTATTCTTCTTCCGTCAGACACCTCAGTGTTGGAATCTTCAGGACTCAGTCTTGAACTGTTTTCCATTTTCATTCTACATTATTTTCCAATCTGATGTCATCATTTACAGGGTGATAATCTCACATGTACATCTCCTGGCTAAACCCATGCATTCAACACTGTAGTTGATGTATCCAATGTTTATGGTCCATGGGCAGCACAACCAGTGTGTCAGCAGGACAAAGGAAGGATGGCAAAAGAAAGGAGAGTGAGTGGAACTGAATCTGCACCTGGGGTTGGGGAACTGAAGCAGGAACAGTGCTGCATGGGAGAGCAAATGTTTGTGACAGAGGTGAAGCATTGAGGCTGTTGGAGAGTGAAGCAGCTGATCTGTGAGAGTCTGAATGGAATGAGGATCACACAGACAATCCTTGCCACAGCCATACATACCCCAGACAGGGATTCAAGTCCCCTAGAAAGTGCTGTAGCTTGGAGCTGGAACATAGAGATTGGAAAACAATCCCAGGGCAAGGTCTGCTGTTGACTGAAGGGAGATGGTGTGAGGGAACCTGATGGAGAATTGCAGTGGAAAATGCTTATGAAGGAAAGCCAGCTAACCTGGAGGCAGGGTGACACTGCTGAGTCACACACAGACAATAGAGCGATCTCTGCAGCCTCCCTCTCTGAACATAGCACCAGACAGCTGAAACAACCCAGGGACGGTGGCCCTATAAGGACCTGATGTGCAAAGCAACACAGAAGGACCCCAGCCAGGGTGATCTTTAAGTCCCTGATGAGATAAACAACAGACAATGACCCCAAGTGGAGGGCCCTGTAAGTGCCTAAAGGGGCCAAGCAACAGAGAAAGACCAGCCAAAGAGGCCCTCTGATGGCCAGATGCCAGAAGCTAGGAAAAGACTCTATTAGAGCCATAGCTCCTGCAGCTGAGTCAGTTGGTTTCCCTGCACACTTGGCACTGCCAGGGTTCCCATAATTCAAGCAGCTGTGTCACCTCCATGCTCAACCCTCACTGGAGAGAGCTGTCAGAAGCTAGAAAAATCCCTAATAGTCACATACCTCCTGTGACAATAGCCACAGCTATGTATCCAGCGTTGCCATGTTTCCCATTATCCAAGCTCCTGTGTCAAACCTTAGCTCAATCCCCACAAGGACAGAGCAACCAGAGGCTACAAAAAACCCTAAGGGCCTCATATTTCCTGCTGTCCTAGCCAGTGGCTCCCCTTAGTACCTGGTACTGACAGGGCTCCTGCAATCCAAGCAACTGCACCACCTCCACATTCGGTCCTCCCTGGGGCACACCCAAGTCCTCCAGGGGAGCCTCAGGAGCAAACTCCTGTGGAAGACTCACATGCAAAGGTGGAGATAAAACCACAAGTGAAATCCAGGGGCAGGCGGCTAAGGAAGAGAACCAAAACATCTCCACCAGTGGTACAAGCTGAAGATTGAATCCACATGATCAAGGAGGCAGACTTTGTATTTATGGAATATATAAATGATTATTAGAGTTCCTGAAAAGAAAAAAAAAACACTAGCACTGGCAGATGTGGACATCAGAACAAGAATATGCGAGAGTAAGACCAGATTAGAGTCTGAGCTGCCCCCACAATAGGTCCAGAGATGAGCCCAGAACCGGAGGGCATCCTAGGAGGGTGAGGTGGACTGTGACTCACACTGAGGAAAAGGATGCTGACAGCTGATCCAAGAAAAATATCTATTATTCTTATATTTTAACTTATTCAGTAGTTGTTACTTGATTTTTACCTTTTTTTCCCCCTCTCTGTTATTCTAGTTGTTGATTTTAATGCTACTATTAAAACTATTTATGCTTTTGAGAAAGTTTTTAAATCACACTTTTAATTCCCTTTAAATACTTAGTCTACATTGGTTTTTGTTGTTTTATGGACTTTTTCCTGTTTTTAATTTTCGAAGTTTTTAAAAAAAATATTAGTATTTTCCACATATATTCTTTTGTTTGCTTTTCTTATTCTTTTCCTGTTGTAAGTTATTCTTTAATATATATAAACTTATTTATCTACCTCTATTGAAATTTTCTTTTCTAGCCTTTCTTTTTTTTTTTTTCCTTTTCTCACTATGTTTATTAATCTGTTTTGCTTTAGTTGCTTTATTCCCCAGTTGTCACATGGCTTTGGTTTAGTTTTCCAGTTTATGGTTTTAGTCAGTTTTGTTAATAACTAGTTCATATAATTTTTGCTTTCATTTGCTCACTTGATCAATCTCTTCTACTTTCTTCTTCTTTTTTTTCTTTCTTTTACACTGTTTTTTTTTTTCTGTGTGTGCATGCATGTGTATGTATCCAATTATTTTTGTAAGTACTTGCCTTATTTTGTATTTGCCATTTGTCTGAGGTTTGCATTTTGTTTCTTGTTTTAGTGTGCTTGTTTTAATCCCTGTTAATGCCATTACAAACCACCTGTGGTATCTCACTTCCCTGGCCAGAGATCAGGCCCAGAGCCTTTGAAGTGGGAGTGCTGCCAAGACTCTAGACTGCCATAAAACTCCTAACCCCAGGGAGTATTTATTAGTGAGAACTCCCATAAAGGCTCCCACCTGTATACACCTGGCATCACCCAACTGCCAGCAGCACCCAGTGTAGGATGCCTCACCCAAAAAACAAAGAAAATAAAAACACAAACCCAGTCATCAGCAAAAAAGATTGCCACTTCATAAAGTCCTTCCCATTAGAGGGGAAAAAACCCCCCCAAAAAACTTACCTCCTTTCACCAGAGTACAAACAAAAGTCACCCCCAAAAGAAGCCTAAACAAACCAGTGGCACAACCTTACACACCAAGGGCAGAAACCAAAAGGAAGAAGGAATTCGACCTGAAAGCCTGAGAAAAGGAGACATCAAATGCAATAATGAGAAAAAAAAAAAAAAGACAGAAAAGTATTGCTCAAAAGAAGAAACAAACTAGAAGCACAAAAGATCAAAAAAAAAAAAAAAAGAAAAAAGAAAGAAAGAAGAAAAAAAAAAAAAAAAAGGCGGGGGGTAATAGACAAAATACCTGAAAAAGAATTCAAAGTAATGATAGGAAAGATGTTCCAAAACCTTGAAAAGATAATGGATAAAATGGCAGGAAGCAATCAACAAATTAACACAATAATCAAGGATATATAAGAAATAAAGAATAAATCAACAAGGATGAATAACGCCATTATGGAAATCAAAAGTTCTCTAGAAAGAAACAATAATAGATTAATTGAAACAAAAAAATGAAACAGTGAGCTGGAAGATTAAATGGTGGAAGTAGTTACTGATGAGCAGAATAAAGGAAAAAGAATGAAAAGAATTGAGGAGAGCTTTGGAGACCTCTGGGACAGTATTTAACTCACCAACATTTGAGTTATAGGGGTCTCAGAGGAAGAAGAGAAAAAGAAAGTCACTGAGAACATTTTTTAATATATTATAGTTGAAAACTTTTCCAGCATGGGAAAGGAAATAGTCAATCAAGTTCAAGAAGCACAGAGAGTCCAATACAGGATAAACCCAAGGAGAAACACGTCAAGACACATACCAATCAACAGAGATTAAATACAAAGAAAGAATACTAAAAGCAGTAAGGGAAAAGCAACAAGTAACACACAAGTGAAAAGCCATTCAATTAACAGCTGATCTTTCAGAAGAAACTCTGCAGGCCGGAAAGGAGTGGCAGGATATATTTAAAGTACTGAAAGGGAAAAATCTACGAGCAAGATTACTCTACCTGGCAAGGATTTTATTCAACATTGATGGAAAACTTAAAATCTTTACAGACAAGCAGAAGTTATGAGAATTTAGCACCACCACACCAGCTTTACAACAAATATTAAAGAGACTTATAAACATAAGACAAAGGAAAGACCTACAAGAAACACAAAATAATTAAGAAAATGCTAATTGGAACATATAGGATAATATTATAATAGGAAAATGCTAATACTGTAAATAATTACTTTAAATGTAAATGGATTAAACTCTCCAACCAAAGATACAGATTAGCTGAATGGATACAAAAACAAGACCCATATATATGCTGTCTACACAAGACCCGCTTCAGACTTAGAGAAACATACAGACCAAAATTAAAAGGATGGAAAAATATATTCCATGAACATGGAAATCAAAAGGAAGTTGAAGTGGCAATTCTCATTTCTGACAAAACAGATTTAAAATAAAGAATATTATATGAAATAAAGAGGGGACATTATATAATGATCAAGAGATCAATCCAAGAAGAAGACATAATTCTATACATTTATGCACCCAACATAGAAGCATCTCAATGCATAAGGCAATAACTAACACACATAAAAGGGGAAACTGACAGCAATAAAATAATGGTAAGGGATGTTAACACACAATAGTTGTAAGGGGTGTTAACAATGGACAGATCATCAAAACATAAAATTAATAAGGAAACATGAACCATAAATGAAACATTAGACCAAACGGACCTAATTGATATCTTCACAACTTTCCACCCAAATGCCTAAGAATACACCTTCTTCTCAAGTATGCATGGAACATTTTCCAAGATAGACCGTACCTTGGGTCACAAATCAAACTTCAGTACATTTTAAAAAATTGAAATCATATGAAGCATCTTTTCTGACCACAATACTATGAGAATAGATATCAAATAGATGGGAAATGGTAAAAACACAAACACTTGGATATTAAACAATATGCTTTTACATAACAGACTGGTTCCTGAATGAATCAAAAGGGAAATCAAAAAATTCTTGAAGCAAATGACAATGAAAACACAACAACTCAAAATCTATGGGATGCAGCAAAACAGTTCTAAAAGGGAAGTTTATAGGAAGAAACAAGGAAAACATCAAAGAGAAAAACCTAATTTACACCCAAAGCAACTCGATAAAGCAGGGCAAAAAAACAAATCCAAAGTTAGTAGAAGGAAAGAAATCCTAAAGATCAGAGCAGAAATAAATGAAAAAGAAAGGAAGGAACAATAGTAAAGACTAATAAAACTAAAAAGCTGCTTCTTTGAGAAGATAAACAAAATTGACAAACGATTAGGCAAACACATCAAAAAAAATGGGAGAAGAATCAAATCAACAATATTAAGAATGAGAAATGAGAGGTTACAACAGAAATACAGGAATACAAATGATCATAAGAAGGTATGAACAACTATATGCCAATAAAATGGACAACCCGAAAGAAATGGATATATTCTGAGAAAAGTTCAGTCTTCCAAGACTGAACCAGGAAGAAATAGAAATTATGAACAAGCCAATTACATGCACTGAAATTGAAAATGTGATTTAAAAAAAGCTCTCAAAAAGTTAAAGCACAGGGCCTGATGGTTTCACAGGTGAGTTCTCTCAAACATTTAGAGAAGAGCTAATAATATTCCTATAAAGCTCTTTCAAAAAAAACTGCAGAGGAATGAGCACTACCAAACTCATTCTACAACGCCATCTTCACCCTTATACCAAAACCAGACAAAGACAACACAAGAAGAAAACTACAGGCCAATATCACTGATGAAAATAGATGGAAAAATCCTCAACAGAACACTAGCAAACAGAATTCAAAAATACATTAAAAAGATAGTACACCATGATATGGAGAAGGCACTGGCCCCCACTCCAATACTCTTGCTTGGAAAATCCCATGGATGGAGGAGCCTGGTGGGCTTCAGTCCATGGGGTCGCTAAGAGTTGGACACGACTGAGTCACTTTCACTTTTCACTTTCATGCATTGGAGAAGGACATGGCAACCCACTTCAGTGTTCTTGCCTGGAGAACCCCAGGGATGAGGGAGCCTGGTGGGCTGCCATCCAAGGGGTCCAATAGAGTCAGACACGACTGAAGTGACTTAGCAGCAGCACAGGACACCATGATGGCAACCATCAACTTGCGTTTATCCCAGGGATGCAAGCATTTTTCAGTATACACAAATCCATCAATGTGATATACAATATTAAAAAATTGCAAGATAAATTCATATGGTAATCAAAATAAATACAGAAAAAGTTTCTGAAAAAATTTCAACACCCATTTATGATAAATATTCTTCAAAAAATGAACAAAGGGGGAAACTATCTCAACATTTTAAAAGGCCATATATGAGAAACCCAGAGCAGACATTATTCTCGATGGTGAAAAACTGAAAGCATACCCTCTAGGATCAGGTAAAGACAAGGGAGCCCACTGTCACCACTGTTAGTCAGCATTGTTTGGAAGCCTTAGCTACAGCAGAGGAGAAAAAGAAATAAAAGGAATCCAGATTGGAAAAGAAGAAGCAAAACTCTCATTGTTTGCACACAGATGATACTACACCTAGAAAACCCAAAAGATACTATCAGAAAATTACAAGAGGTAATCAGTGAATTTAGCAAAGTGACAAGATACAAAATGAATACACAAAAATCACTTGAATCCCTATGTACTAACAATGAAACATCAGAAAGAGAAATTAAGGTATCAATCCTATTTACCATTGCAACAAAAAGAATAAAATGCCTAGGAATAAACCTACTTAAGGAGAAATAAGAGCTGTATACAAAAAAGTATAAGACGCTGAGGAAAGAAATCAAAGACAACATAAACAGATGGAGAGTTATTCCATTATCTGGGGTTGGAAGAATCAACATTGTGAAAATGACTATGCTACCAAATATAATCTACAGATTCAATGTCATCTGTATCAAATTACCAATGGTGTTTTTCACAGAACTAGAACAAAAAGTCCCACAATTCATAGGGAAACATAAAAGACCTGAATAGCCAAAGCAATCTTGAGAAAGAAAAATAGAGCTAGAGGAATCAACCTTCCTGACTTTGAACTGACTACAAAGCTATAGTCATCCAGACAGTATGGTACTGGCAGAAAAATGGAAATATAGACCAATGGAACAAGACAGAAAGCCCAGAAATAAACCCACACACCTATGGATAGCTAATGTTTGAAAATAAGTAAGAATATACAATGAGGCAAAGAGAGTCTCTTCTATAAGTGCTGCTGGGAAAACTTGACAACTACATGGAAAAAAAATGAAATTAGACTACTTCCTAACACCATACAAGAAGATAAACTCAAAATGGATGGAAAACACAGGCAGAACACCTTATGTCATAAATCACGGCAAGATCCTCTATCACCCACCTCCTATAATAGTCGGGAAAAAAAAAAAAAGATAATCAAGTGGGACATAATTAAACTTAAAAGCTTATCCAAAGCAAAGGAAATTATTAATAAGGTGAAAAGACAATGCTCAGAATGGGAAAAAATAGCAAATGAAACAACTGACAAAGGATTAATTTCCAAAATATGCAAGCAGCTCATACAAATCAATGCCAAAAAAATAAAAGCAAACAACCCAATCAAAAAGTGGGAAAAAGACCTAAACTGACATATGTCCAAAGACCTACGGTGGCTAGTAAACACATGAATAGATAGATGCTCAACATCACTCATTATTAGAGAAATGCAAATCAAAACTACAATGAGATATCACTTCATACCAATCAGAATGGCCATCATCAAAAAGTCTACAAACAATAAATGTTGGAGAAGGTGTGGAGAAAGGGCACCCACTTGCATTGTTGGTGGGAATGTAAGTTGATACAGCCACTATACAGAACAGTATGGAGAGTACTTACAAAACAAGGAATAAAACCACTGTATGACCCACCAATCCCACTCCTAGGTATACACCCTGAGGAAAACAAGATGGAAAAAGACACATGTACCCCAATGTTCACTGCAGTTCTATTTACAACAGCTAGGACATGGAAGCAACATAGATGTCCATTGACAGATGAATAGATAAAGAAGCTGTGCTACGTATATACAATGGATTATTACTCAGTCATAAAAAGGAATGCACTTGAGTCAGTCCTAAAGAGGTGGATGAACATAGAGCCTAGTATACAGAGTGAAGTAAGTCTGAAAGAGAAAAGTAAACACCGTATACTAACACATATATATGAAATCTAGAAATATTGTACTGATAAACCTATTTGCACAGCAGCAATAGAGACACAGACACTGAGAACAGACTTATGGACATGGCTGGCAGGAGGGAAGTAGAGGGTGGGATGTATGGAGAGGGTTAGCATTGAGATTTACACTACCATATTGTTAAAATTAGACAGTCAATGGGGATTTGCTGTATGACTCAGGGAACTCAAACCAGAGCTCAGTAACAATCTAGAAGGGTGGGATGGGCAGAGAGCTGGGAGGGATTTTCATGTGAGAGGGACATGGGTAAATCTTGTGGCTGATTCTTGTTGATTTTTGGTAGAACCCAACTGTAAATCCTGTAAATCCTTCAATTAAAAATAAATAAATATAAAATAACCACCCACCCCTGAAATTCCACATGCCAATGGACCCAGGAGGAGGCTCACTCATGCATGCATGAGGTAAAAGGCAGACAGATCTCTGTCTTGACTGTGATGCCGTACAGTGGCTCATGAACCATCGCAATTCCCTCTCAGCTGCCACTCCAGGAGTCCTGGAAAGCCTATCATAAAAATTCATGTGTGGAGCTAAGTCCTTCTGTGAAACACCAGGTATTGACAAGAGGACCTCTGTCTGCTTCATTCACACACACTTCCACCCTGTGGCCAGATCCCTGTGGTTACAACTGACTCAGAGGGAAGAGCAACCTTGACAGACCACCAGTGAGCTTGCACAGAACTTTGGCTTAAATCTGTGACCCAGTACAGGAACACAAGATTAAGATTTAGTGCTACTTTGGGGGAAACAAACGACTGGCTGTCAGTACAAATTCTGGTGCACTAATGTATCTAGACAAGACATGAAGCACAGAAATTCTGACAAAACAGGATGAGAATTGTCAGCAGGTGCCACTATAGAAGATCTGAGAGTAGCTGCAGAGTCTCTAGCCAGGTTGAAGGAAGTTATTTCTAACCCAAAGGGACTGGTACTTTAATTAGAAAACCAGCACCACAAAACTTCAAAGAACATGAACCCAAAGTATCATGATACCAACATACTATAAACATCTTCAGTATTGACATCTGAATATTGGAGATCTGTGATTTATCCAAGGAAGAATTTGAAGTACCTATTTTAAATAACTCAGTGTGCTACAGAAAATGCAGTAAGAGAGTTGAACAAAAGCAGGAAAACATTAAACAAATGAACAATAAAAAATGGACAAAAAAACAGTTTAATAAAATGTACAAATCATAAAAAACCAGAAACTCTGGTGCTGAAGATTCCAAAATGAAATGAAAAAATTCATTAAAGAGTATTATCCACAGAGTGAAAAGAGCAGAAGAATCTTGTGAGATAGATGACATAATCAGTTATCCTGTCAAAGGACATTAAAAATCAAACAAAAAAAACATTATATCCAAACAATGAAAAAGAACAAAGAAAGGCTAACATGAATCTATGCCCACACTTGTCAATAGAACCAATTTGCAATTATTGAAGTGCCCCAGGATGAGAAAAGAGATGAGCTGAAAAGCATATTTTAAGGAGTATTCCCCTGAGGAACTTCCCAAATAAGGATGAGTGTTGAGATATCTAAGTTCAGGAAGTTACAGGTGACCAAATCAAAAATCAACTAAAAAATCTCTATAACACTATTATAATAAGTTGCAAAAAATCAAAGAAAAAATAGAAGCCCTTCAAGCAGCATGAGGAAAAACAAACAAGGTCTAACAAAACAAAAACTTTAATTTACTACTCGTAGTTCAGTTCAGTTCAACTCAGTACAGTGGTCCTGCTTTGTGACTCCATACACAGCAGCCGCCAGGCCTCTGTCCATTCACCAACTTCCCCCACAGTTCTCTTCTCAAACCCGATGTCATTTGATGTCGGTGATTGCCACCCAACCTCTTCATCCCTATCGTCCCCCTTCTCCTCCTGCCTCAGTTCCTTTCTACAGCAACAGGGTTTTTTTCAAATGGTCAGCCCTCTTCTGCACAGGTGCCAAAGTTTTTTGAAGTTATTAGTTTCAACATCAGTCCTTTCAATGAACACCCAGACTGATCTCCTTAGGATGAGTGGTGTGATCTCCTTGCAGTCCAAGGACTCTT